>NC_077228.1:485561755-485820467 GCF_027887165.1 Monodelphis domestica
GCCAACCCTGGCTGCCCGCTCCAGCTCCAGCTCCCAGCCCTGCTTGTCTTTGTTCCTGTCCCAGCCCTACCCACCCTGGTGCTCTCTTTCTCGCTCATCCAGTCCCTGTTTAACCCAGATCACGACCACCTGGTGACCTACCTGCCCAACAAACTTTAGCCTTGCTCACCCGCTCAGGACTCATTTGTACCAGCTGGTAACAAATGGGGTAATTTTCCCTTAGGCTAAGATTAGCCACATGGACTGGGGCAGGAGGAGGTATCATAGGAGGGGAAAGAGAAAAAAAGGAGAGAAGAGACTTACAAATAGGAACTTAAAAACATGACTATTTTACAAGGATATCTTTTAATTGCATTGATCCTTTTATTGACTTCACCTGCATGTCAGGGAAAATATTCAGCTCTGTAGAACCTTTTAGCTAACTTTGGGGAGGCAGCTGGGTGTCTCAGTGAACTGAGAGCCAGACCTAGAGACGGGAGGTCCTGGGTTGAACTCTGGCCTTAGATACTTCCCAACTGTGTGGCCCTGGATGGGTGCCTTAACCCCCATTGCCTACCCCTTAACACTTTGCCTTCTGACAATAGACATCTAAATGGATAATTAAAAAAAAAAAACAAAGAACTTTAAAGAGACTGGAGGTTTTATTGTTAAGGCATTTCAGACTCCAATAGTTTATAAAAAATATCTCTGTATTCTATTGCATTTTACTGTTTTCTTTGTTTAAAGTTTAACTTTGTGATTTTAAGGTCATTACTGCATTCAATATTATTCTGTTACACTGAATCATTTTAATGTACTGAGCTTTAAATACTGTTGCTTTTCCCCATAACCATATTGAACAAATATCATTGTAATTAAGCCCATATATGAAAACAGCTTTTCTATTTTGCCTTTGTAAATTGTCACATAGAGGATAGATGGACTCCATCAGAACTGGTTATAATTGTATAACAACCTTTGGAAAATTTAATGTGCTAAATATCTCAATTGATTTTAAGGGTTTTTTAAACATGATTTTTGGAATTTTTTTTAACAATCTCTGGTTATTTTGCCTGCCCCTAACACGAGGTGTAAGGCCCATTTTAGTAGCTGAAGTAAAATACAATTATAACCCCCAACATTCCCGCATTTCTAAATATGTGAATGGAAGATGGGCAGTTAATCTCAGGGCATTTGTATCCCGAAAAAGCCTCCAAAAAAGGAGCACCCCTCATTTATACTCTTCAGCTCACTAATTTACTTCCACCAGAATAATATCTAGATTTCTTGATGATATTCTAAACCCAAAATGAGTTTTACTTTGTTTAAAAATATGTTTATCTCCAAGGTTGAAAGATTTGCTATGATTATAAAAACTGGGACAAATATCCATCAGTAATGTCATACAGCAACTTATGTGAAATATGATAGTGTGTTTGTTTGCTATTGTAATTAATTGGGCTATTGAGAATTTTGGGGATATTGATACCACATATTTGTATTACTGCTCAATTCATTTGCTTTCTACTCACAGTGGATCATGGCCAGATATGACAAGGAAATGGATCTCGTTTTTGGTGAGAAAGCCTTGCATTCTTTATTTTCTTAGCTGACGCAGTGTGGCAATGATTATAAGCTATATTTTTATTTTTAAAACTTTTATTATATTTTTCTTGCATGTGTAATATACTTTTTCAGTTATTTTATTTTATTTTTCTCTCCTTTTTTATATTTCAAGCACATGTCACCAGCATTAAGATTTTCTTTAACTTTTTGATATTTCAGTACTATAAGTTTAAAATACATTTGCTAATGCATGCCCCCAGAAGCTTGACTATAAAAATGATGCCACTAATTATTTAAAAAATTATGGAACTTTACTTAATGATTCTGTTTGATTCCAGGACAAGATATACACAAAAGAGCCATTGCACAGTGCCAAAGAAGCACAAAGCTAAACTGCATAGTGCCAATCGAGCACTATGGTCAAAGATATCAACCAATCCTGGTGGGATTGATGTAATTTTGAACATAGACAAAGAGGACTTGAACGTGTTTGGGGTTCGAGGTTGTTGCTGTTTAACATGTGTTAAAGGCAGGTCTTCCTTGTTCCACATTCTACCAAGTATCTCAAATTTGGCTCCTACAATCTAGTGCTTTTTTTTCTGTCTTTCATAGTGTGGTAAATTTCTGTAGTCCTGGCTACTGATTGGGTAAATGCATCATTGCTTAGATCATTTTAATTGGGCCCTGATTCAAGGACCTGTTATAGATTTATTTTTCTTTTTACTTGGAATTTTTACACATGAGACTTTGATAGTCTATATATTTTCATCCAGAAATTTTTCTTTTTTATTTGGATTTTTCTGATGTCTTTTTAATTTCTCTTACCAATTGATTCATATGCCTTATAATTTAGCCATGCATCCCTAAGTGATCCTGTATTTTTCAATCACCCACAACACGGGGAAATGTGAAAAATAATATTATTTAAATTTCAAAGTTTAAATTCCTTTTAAAAGGAATTTTAGGTAAAGAAATATGATATGTCTCTGAATCCAGAAACTGAACTGTTGGAGAAGACACCATGAAGATGTTTCCAGATCACAAGCTGCACAAAAAAAAAATTCCAAATTGAACTTTGGGTCTAGTTGATTGAATATTTATTTGTATGTATACTTTCATGCCAAAGGAGACTTCCCCCTAACTGGCTTTTTGTCAATGCGTCCAGCAATTATTGGTTTTGTTCTTTTTTTTTCTCTTATCCTCAAATTGTTGTCATCTTTAAATTGATTATGTTTTCATGATCCTTTGGGAAAAAAAAATTTTTTTTTTCAAATGATCACACGGTGAAATGTAAAAATGGAGATTTGAACTCTGGACTCCATTCCCCAGAAGTCCTTGCTCACTTCCCAAAATGCCTTGTAACCTCACCTGGGCCAAGAGCAAGATGGGGTATTTAACCTGGTTGTAAAGGCTTCTGGGTCACTCTTTCATACTCCCACTTCCCAGCAGACACGTCTCTTTTCATGATGTAGGTGAGGTTGACTAGGCCTCTCTTGGCCTAGACACATGCTATCTTATTCTGTATTTTCTTTAATCCTTAACCTTTAATAAACCTCTAAAAATATAATACTCCTTGCTGTAGGAAACTAATTTCTACTGCCTGAGTTTCCCCCAAATTTTAATCTTACAGTTGTACAGCAATGTGGACAGCAAAAAGATAGAAGAATTAATAAAAGGTGTCTAGAACCAGACCTAGATATATGGGATAAGTGAAACCACCAGTTAGGACTTCAGAACCCCAGGGAAGAGGTTTACAATGATAAAAGGATTAAGGTCATGTACTTTGCTTTTAATTTCAGTTTGTGGTCATTATTTTCTGAACATTGTTATAAATTATTTCCCTTAATTTTGTTTTATTGTTTTAAATTTTTAGAAAAATTTAACAAATAGTTTATCCATTCTCTTCTCATTTCAAAACATTCTATTTGTTTTGTTAATTAGCTTAGTCATTTGTTTTCAGTTCTTTTATCTTGCTTTTAATTTTCAAAATCTTTTGTGTTTATTTTAGGATCATTTGTTGTTTTTCTGGTTTCTTTTCATTGCATATCCAGTCTTCTCTTTGTCTTTTAGAAATAGAAATGTTCATGAATTCCATTTGGCTGGCATGGAGTAAAAATTGATATTGTTTCATTACAGGGTGCCATTAAGCATAAATACTTGTCTTTCTCTAAATGGTATCTATAATCAGTGACTGCCTTAACTGTAATTCTGATTGTAATTACTCTTTTTATTTCTGATTGTCAATAAACTTTTTTCTAGATCTTTAATTTAAATTTTTATAAATTCCCATTTCAAATATATTTCTTATAAGCAACAAGTTGTTCAGATTTGTTGCAGTTTGGTTCTTTTTTTTCTTCATGAAATCAACCAATGAATTATTATTCTTAATTTTTGTTTTCTTTGCATTTATATTCTGTTATTTTATTTATTTCTTTTTAATTACTTCAGGGTACCATTTTGCCCTTTTTGTTTTTAAGAACAGTCTTACTGATAAAAACTAACATTTAGCATCTTCTGCTCCTGCTCATTGCAAAAACAGGCAAACCTTATTTTACTTTGTAAAAATTCTACTTTTGTAGATAAAATCTTTTTTTTTAAAGATTTTGTTTACCCTACCAAAATAAGAGCTTAAATTTGTAGATCATAGGTTCCCTACTACTCCACTACCACCTCCTACTTCTTTGATTAATTTTTATTAGGTATAAAAGATTTTTATTTTACTTCTCTCATCATTCTAAAGTCCTCTAATTTGCCTGATTCTGTTTACTTTTATTTCTTTTTCCTTTTCTTTTTGAATCCTTACCTTCTGCCTTAGTTACCAGTTTTAAGACAGAAAAGCAGTAAGAACTAGATTATAAGGATTAAGTGACTTGCCAAGGATCATACTGCTAGGAAGTATCTTAGGTCAAATTTGAACCCAGATCCTTCAGATTCCAAGCTTGGTGCTCTGTCCATCATGCTGCCTAGCTGCCCTATATGTTTACTTTTTTGTGAGATTCTTCCTTCAAATTCTTAGCCTTGGTTTTTTTTTCAAGGATTTTTATACTAGTTTTGACTTTTAAAAGTAGATTTATCTATCTTGCTTATTGATATTAAATTATCTTCCTCCTCTATTGAGTCTGATAATACATTAACATGGGGCAACTAAATGACTTAAAGTATAGAGAGAGTATAAAGGATTTTAAAAGCCAAACTGAAGAATGTATATTTAATCCTAAAAGAAATTGAAAACTTAAGAAATTTCAGCAAGGAAATAACACCATCAAACCTGTGCTTCAGGAAAATTACTTTGGCAGGTGGGTAGAGGATGGATTGTATAGGAGAGAGACTTGGGGTAAGGAGATGGATTAGGAAGCATTAGCAATATACAATTAGGACCTGAACTACAGAAGTGAACCATGGAAATAAAATGAAAGGGGAGAGAAGAGTAGTAAAAGTAGTATCAAGCAGACAGGGCAATTACAACTAAGCTCTGGGGACACAAAGTGCTGTTTAAAAAAAAATCTCAGTTGTACCTTCTTTTACTGTCATGTAAAACAAACTTCCCTATTTGTGGTTGTTGTAAAAATGCATGTCATACATAACCAAAACCCCCAAATAAAACCATACATACCGTGATATGAGAGACAACTCCAATGGTTCTTGGTCTGGAGGTGGATAGAATTCTCCAGCAGAATCTTTCAGAATTATCCCAAATCATTGTATTGCTGACAGTAGCCAAGTTTCCACAGATAATCATCATCCAATTGAAAGGGTTAAAAATCGTTTGACTAAGTATAAGAATCTTAAAACTTGTTGTGGTCGCCATTTATAAAACTTAAAAATTGAACTATGAGTATGTTAGTAGCTTTCGTAGCTTTATTACAACAGAGTAGAGATAGTAAAGAGGGGAAATGTAGGAAGGAGGTAGAAAATATTGCCTAGCTAAATACCTTATAATGGCTGACCCAAAGAAATCCAGCTCAACTCCGACTAAAGCTCCCTCAAGTCTCAATCTTCAACCAGGAGTCACGGTAGTCTCTTCAGCAAGAGTCATACCAGCACAGAATCAATCTCCAATGCAGAGGTACCAACACAGAAGTCCTACCTCAGTAAGAGCCACCAAGGCAGTGGAATGAATGAAGAATACCCTCAGCTGGCTTTTATAAGCAGTTTTCTCCACTTCTCTCTGGTTTCTCCTTCCTTTCACTGTGGGCTGGTCGATAGACATCTCAGGAACCAATCAAAGTCTCTCAATTTGTTTAGCACTACCTGGGGGTGGGGTTGGGGGGGACAGTGCTTGTAGTCTTTAGGGGTGTGAACTTTTTTTTTCCCTAGTGACTTGTGAACTCTCAGTGACTTTCCAAGTGTTAAGTAGGGGTACTTTTAGTTCTAGATTGATTAACTAAAAATAAACAAAGGGAATAAAAAAAAATCCTTTCACAATATTGCTGTTTTTATGTAGGTGTTATAGCTCTGCTTATTTTGCTCTGCATCATTTCCTGCAGATCTTTCCAGCTTTTTCTGAAATCATCCTACTTATCATTTCTTATAGCACAATAGTATTCTATCACCAACATGTACCACAATTTGTTCAGCCATGGACATCCCTTTAGTTTCTAATTCTTTGCCACCACAAAAAGAGCATCTATAAATATTTTTGTGCAAGAAGATCCTTTCTTCTTTTTTATTATCTCTTTGAGATACAAAGCCAATAGTGGCATTACCCGATGAAAGGGTATGCACAATATTATAGCCCTTTTGATAGAGTTCCAAATTGCACTTCAAAATGGTTAGATCAGTTCACAACTCCACAAATAATGCATTAGCGTCCCAACTTTGCCCTATTCCATCCAACATTTACCACTTTCCTTTACTGCTATATTGGCCAATCTGATAGGTATAAGGTAGTACCTCAACATTGTTTTAATTTGCATTTCTCTAATCAAGAGGGATTTAGACTATTTTTTCATATGATTATTGATGGCTTTTACTTCTTCATCTAAAAATTGTTTATTCATATCCTTTCACCATTTGTCATTTGGGGAATGGCCTTTATTCTTATAAATTTGACATTGTTCTTTATATATTTGAGAAATGAGACTTTTATCAGAGATATTTGTTATAAAATAGTTTTTCCCCAGTTTGCTGTTTCCCTTCTAATCTTGGTTAGATTTGTTTTCTTTGTACAAAACCTTTTTAATTTAATGTAGTCAAAATTATTCATTTTACTCATGACATTTACTTATAATATTCTCTCTTGTTTGGTCATAAATTTTTCCATCCTCCAAAGACCTGCCAGGTAAACTGTTCTGTGTTCCCCTAATTTAGTTATGGTATCACTCATTATATTTAAATTATATATCCAGTTTGACCGTATTGTAGTATAGGGTGTGAGATATTGGTCTATACCTAGCTTCAGCCATACTGTTTTCCAATTTTCTCAGAATTTTTGTTAAAGAGTGAATTCTTATTCCAAAAGTTGGGATCAAGTTTTAGAAAGTAGTCTCCGGGGGAGGAGTCAAGATGGCGGCTTAAAAGCAGCAAAAATTCAGACCTCTGAAAACCCTTCCTTACCGATCACAAACTGAATACTCCTAGGGGATTGACATTCAAACTTAACAACAGGACAGATGTGGGGAACCCTCCTTCTAGACTCAAATCAAAAGGTATGCCCCCCAAAAGCCAGAATTAGAGAACACTCGAGTCTAGGGGGAAGGCAGAAGGAAGGTCCCAGGACCCCTCCCCCCAACCCAGAGCACTGAGCCCCCAGCGGCAGCGGGAACCTCTGGGTGGGCAAGGGTGCTGGTTTGGAGGGTCTACTTTGTGAGCAGTGAGGCGCTGGGCTTAGAGCATCCAGCGCAGGCAGCAGGGAAGAAGACAGGGAAAGACTGGGCCATGGTTGGGTCGTTCCATCTGGCTCTAGTCTCACAGGAGGTTTTTTGCCTGGGCACATCCAGACCAACCCAGTTGAACCTAATCCCATCAGGACTCCTCAGAGCCCAGGGAGGCCAGGACCCCCCCCCCCCCAGAGTGCAGGGCTTCCCACCAGGACAGGAACCTTGGGGCAGGCAAAGGCACTGGGGCACCTTGCGGACAGCCAAGAAGCAGCTGGAGAGAACTGGAGAGAGCCTGGGAGGCACCAGTCTTCCAGGAGTCTTCAGCCTCAGAGTACATATAGCCCAACCCAGTTGAACTTAATCCTATCAAAAGTCTCCAGAGGACAGGGAAGCTAACATTCATCCCCTAGAGACTGTAGCAAGAGATTTGACAAATCTTCAAGAGGGGAGACTGACAGCCCCAAAACAAAAAAAAATGAGAGAAGCAAGAGCACAGACAAATATGGGGAGCAAAGAAGGGGTAAACTCAAGCAAACAATAGAAAAAGAAGGAAGAAATTACAATAGACGACTTCTGCACAAGTAATGAGCAAAGAGCGAAAAAAACAGAGGGGGAGGGATCAGCAAAGGAAAAATCAGAAATCCCAGCGAATTGGATACAGGCTTTGGAAGAACTCAAAATACAATTCAAAACACAATCAAGAGAGGCTGAAGACAATTGGGAAAAGAACTTAAAAACTAAGGTAAATCATCTGGAAACAGAAAATAGTGTCTTGAAAGCCAAAATCAACCAGCTGAAAAATGAGGCAAAGGAGATGAAAGATGAGGCAAAGAAGATGAAAGATGAGAAAAAGGAGATGAAAGATGAGGTAAAGAGGATGAAAGATGACCTCTAAAGAAAATCAGACCAAAAGGAAAAGGATGACCAAAAAGCCACGGATGAAATTCAGTCTTTAAGAACCAGAATACAACAATTAGAATTAAGTGACCTCACAAGGCAGCAGGACACTATGAAACAAAACAAAAAGAATGAAAAAAGTGAGGAAAATATGAAGCACCGCATTCACAAAACAGAGGATTTAGAAAATCATTCAAGGAGAGGCAATTTAAGAATCATTGGTCTACCAGAAGACCATGACAAAAGAAAAAGCCTGGACATAATACAACAGGAAATTATTCAGGAAAACTGCCCCAATATCCTAGAACAAGAGGGGAAAGTGGAGATTGAAAGAATCCACAGATCACCTCCTGTACTTAATCCCCAACTGACAACACCCAGGAATGTTATAGCCAAATTCAAGAACTATCAGACCAAAGAAAAGATATTACAAGCTGCCAAGGAGAAGTCATTCAGATACCACAGAACCACAGTGAGGATAACACAGGATCTGGCTGCACCCACACTGAAAAACCGAAAGGCATGGACTATAATATTCCAGAAAGCAAGGGAACTAGGTCTACAACCAAGAATCAACTATCCAGCAAAACTGACTATATTCTTACAGGGGAAAGTATAGTCATTCAACAAAATAGAAGAATTTCAAGAATTTGTAAAGAAAAGACCAGACCTGAACAGAAAATTTGATGTCCAAGACAGAACTCAAGAGAATCATCAAAAGGTAATTAAAAAAGAGGAAAAAAGAAAAACATGTACTGCAGAAAAAATATATATATTCCTTTCTATTGCCATTCAATTCTCTCCAGAGATCTATTAGTTCTAACTTTTCTAAGATTTCATTCACTTCATTTACTTCTTTTTGCTTATTTTTTCTTTGATTTATCTAGATATGAAAGGGAGAAATTGAGGTCCTCCACTAGTATAGTTTTACTATTTCTTCCTGAGGTTCATTTAAGTTCTCCTTTAAAAATTTAGAGGATATACCATTTGGTACATATATATTCAGTATTAATGTTACTTCATTATTTATAGTACCTTTTAGCAAGATATAATTTCCTTCCTTATCTCTTTTAATCAGACCTAATTTTGCTTTAGCTTTGTCTGAGAGCATGATTGCTACTCCTGCTTTTTTACTATAGATGATGTACAATAAATTCTGCTCCAGCCCCTTACCTTTACTCTGTGTGTGTTACCCTGAATCAAATGTGTTTCTTTTAAGCAACAAATAGTAGGATTGTGGTCTTTAATCTACTTTGCTCTCTGCTTCCATTTTATGGGTGAATACATCCCATTGACATTCATAGTTCTGATTGCCAACTGTGTATTCTCCTCTGTCTTATTTTTCCATTTTGTTCCTACTTTTTTTCCTTTCACTCTGTTCCCCATCACCAGTGTTTTGCTTTTTATCAACCTCCCACTTCTTCCTCCTTCCTATTATCCTATTATCAAACAGTAGCAAATTCTGTGAACACAACAGCTCCAATGTAACCTGTGCCTTCCTTCATGAAAGAAGAATCATCAGTAAATAAGACTAGATCTGAATTGTCTAAAGGAGTGTCCAGGAGATCTTCTCGAAGATTTTCAGCCAAGGACACTAAAGTTTCACAGCTATATAATGGCTCTCCTGAGACTGGCAAATCAGGAAGCAAAGTGGCAGGGTTAAGAGTTGTACAACATTTTAAAATTATATTTTCATTGTTTAATAAGGTTATTTCATATCTTGTGAGTCTTTGATCAGAGAATGCCTGTGTCCTATGTCTGAGCAACAATGCTTCTACTTTATGTGGGCACATAATTGTTAATGGGCATCCCAATACTAAGTAGACCAACATCGGAAAAAGATGTAGCCCATAGAGCAAGCTGTTTCAGTTAGTTATTTTATTTCCTTCCTTAATGTCTCCACTAAATTAGTGTTCTCTTTATCTTTCTCTTCCTGTTTAGGAGTTAATTTCTTTATTTCCTTCCTTAATGTTTCCATTAAATCAATGTTCTCTTTCTCCTTTTCCTTATGTCTGTTACAGTTAAAAGAGTGGTTGGCTTAAACTGTGACTGCAAAAATATGGTTTCAAGACAGTGTCTTGAGTTAAATAAAAAATGAAGTGGTCGCCATGGGAAAAATTCCCAAGTATGAAATATACCCAAGTCAGCTGGGTTTTATAGAGATTTTAATTAATACAATTTAAAGAAATAATGAAAGGGAGAGAGAGAGTAAGAGGAAATAATGAGAAAAGGGCTAGGCCAGCCTAGGCTTAAGCCTTAAGAGAGAGATCAGTCAGTCATTAATCCACTCACCACAAGATTTGTCCCAAGCAAGATTCTAGTGTTCAGCTAGACCCTCCAGTTTAGCTCCTCAGCTCCACTAAGTTCAGCCACCAAGCCCTCCAATTCAGCTTTGGCTTGCTGACCTCTTTTTCAGAGGCCTTTCTGGCCTCCTTTTAAAGAGAATTTTCTCCTATATCACCTCCCCTAAGTTTTCACATCTACAATCACAGGACTGACCATTCTTAATTCCAAAGGACTGACCATTCTTAATTCACACCTTCTTTAGTTCTCAATTTCTCTGGGTAGACTAAAACTTCTGAGTAAGTTCACACCTTAGTGGACTAAAACTTCACACCTCTTTTGTTAAGCTTGTCCCTTGCAAGTTTGCAAGTTGCCTGACCTTTTAGTGATTAATTTGACCTTCATAGGTACTTAGCACTTTGTTGTACTAAATCTAAAAATAGACTTAGCTTAAGGGCTTGGCCTCACTATAAGTATGGGTTAAGTACTTTTTCATTGTTCAGTAGGGAATTTACAACTTTATCTCCCCCAAAGGCACTGTCTAACTATGGGTGGAGTAATGTTAGAGTTCTCACATTCCTGATCAAGTACCTTCATTGTTTAAAATGGGGAATGGTCTTAACCAAATGTTCTAATGTAGAGTCTGAGAATTTTTAACATTCACAAGTCTGAGAAATTTTAAAATTCACTCCCTCCAAAGCATAAACTGACACTCCTTTTAATTCTTCAAGGTCCATATTAGGCCAGTTTGGACAGCTAGTCAAAAAACAATTCATATAGTGTCTAGTCCTTCTGTCTTAATCTGCCTATTTAAGCTAGTTTGAGAACTGCTGAATGGTCAATTTATACAATGAAAGGTTCCTAAAACACAAAAAATGTAGACACAAATTTTTTCAATGTTATTGTGGAAGGCAACAAGAGTGGGTTAAATAAGAAGCTAAGTAATTGTTGCATGGCAATAGTACCAATAACGAATATTTATTTATTATAATTATTATTGTTGTTATTAATAATAAATAATAGTCAACAATAAAACAATAGGCATTGTTAATAATTATTAATATTTTCATTGATAAGTATTAATAAATTATTAATTATTACTCATCATTAGCAATAGTTATTAGTGACTAATAATAGTTATTGGTAATTAATAATCATTGTTATTTATAGTGTTATTAATACTATTGTATTCAAAATGTATTATTTTTAATATTTCATTTAATTTAGTTTAATTTTGGCTTTGTTCAATTTTATAAATTTGATTTTAATGTAATATTATTGATATTCAAATATTAATCATTCTTTTATTTAAATACATTCAATTTAATGTTATTATTTTAGATTATTATTAGTAGTAGTATTTTAAATTGTCTTTAGTTTTTACTTCTTGCCTGTGGGTAGCACGAGGGTAAGACACTAACGGGTATGAGTTTCCTAAAGATTAGGGAGAGAGAGATAAAGAAGAAAAAAAATGGTATGGTTGTAGATAAGCCCTAGAGGATGTGGCCAGTCTGTAAGGAATGTTTGAGGTGGAAAGGAAAAAAACAAAAATTAAAAAAAGCTTCCTTCTAAAAGTCCAGTTCTTTCCCCTTCCCCAGAGGTAAAGCCAGTGGTCACCTATTTTAAAAGTTGGGATGCTGGGCCTTAGGGGTGCTTGGTAGGGAGCTCCTAACTTCCAGTGGCTTACCCAACCAGTGCCATATTTTGAACCCAGGACCTCCCATCTCTAAGTATGGCTCTCAATCTACTGAGTTAGCCTGATACTCCTAGGTGGGATCAAGGTTTAGAGTGTAGCACAGGAGTCCCTAACACCTCAGTCTCCACACTCCAACCCTACATAGCCAGGAAGTACCCCATGAATTAGTCTACTGTATGCTCCCTGAGCTGTGCTGTCCTGAGTGAAGCGGGAGCTAGGACCCTGCATCAGGTTCTATAAAATGGAGATTTGAACCCTAAACATCAATCCCCAGAAGTCCTTTGTATTTTCCAGAATTCCCTATAATCTCACCTGAGTCTCCACTTGGGCGAGATCACAATGAGTATTTAACTAGCTCTCTGCCTCACACGCTCTCTCTACTCAGCCATTGCAATGGTGTAGTAAGTAAGCTAAGAGCAGGCATTGGCTAATCAGTCATGGACATGTGGTGTATTTTCTTTATTCCTTGATTTTCTAATAATCCTTAATAAACCTCAAAAAATATAATATTTCTATTACTAGAGACTAATTAAATTTTTACAATTCCCTGTGGGTTTGGCACTGGGAAAGGTACAGGCTTAGAAGTTCCTGCTAGGTCTCAGATCCCCTTGGATTTTTGGTGCATCTTAGCCTAGGTCCCATCTGTGCAAAAGGCTGGGGCTCCCTTATCCACTTCCCCACTCTTCTCCAGGCTAAAACAATTGTGGTGGTGGCAGCTGGGTATCTCAGTGGATTGAGAGTCAGGCCTAGAGACGGGAGGTCCTAGGTTCAAATCAAGCCTCAGACACTTCCCAGATGTGTGACCCTGAGCAAGTCACTTGACCTCCATTACCTAGCCCTTACCACTCTTCTGCTTTGGAGCCAATACATAGTATTGACTCCAAGACGGAAGGTAAGGGTTTTAAAAAATATTTAAAAAAAAAACCCAATGGTTGGGGGGGGGGGACTTCCTATCAATCCAGCATGGCAGGCTCACAAGGGAAGCAGAAGGTTATCTCTCCCAGCATATGAAAGCAGACAGAGCTACCAGGAGCAGCTTTTCTAAAGTCACTTTATTTTATACTCAAAACTCTCTCAGAAGACAATTAAGAATTCTTTCTTTTTCTGGAAGTGGTTGCCATTCTGCTATATTTAAATTAATATCTTCAAATTCTTATTTTTCATAAAGTTTATTAATAATCACTTGAAATAGAAAAGGTAGATAAACATAGATTTAAATTTTCTTCCTTACTCTAAGTCTGACTGTGTGTAGCTCATCCTACAGGATTCTCCTTCTGACCTTCCTGTTTGCTTTGGGAAGCAATGTAATAGTTAAAGGAATTATAGAGGATTGAAGAGGTACAAGGGATAAGGAAGGTTTTGTAACAGAATGGAAGAGTTGAAGGGACAGAGGGAATATGCCTGCTGATGAGGTAAAAAGAGAGAGATACCTCCTGCTGAGAGGCTGTCTTTGAAAAAATGGAGTTCCTGAGAAATAGATCAACTATGATAGACTGAGGGGATGTCTTCTCTATTGATTGATGTTGAAGATACCCCAGGGCAGGTAAAAATGGACCCTCATGAGGGAAAAGCCTCCCCCCAGACCAAGGTCACCTGGCAGTGGTCCTATAAGGACCCTTTATGGTTGAATGGCTGTCCTTAGGTTCTGTTCCCTGTAAACCTTAAAATTCCTTAGACTTATAAATGTTGGAAATTTCACCATTGGGAAATTTTATACTTGAAAAATTTCTTACTGATAGTCTATTGGAATGTGAACCCCATTGGCATGGGAGGTTCCTCCTCCTCCCTTCTTAAGATTACTTTAGGACAGAAACCTTTTGCTGAACAATGGAAAGGACTTTGACCTATGCTTAAGCATAGAACAGGAATTTCTTTGAGTCATGATTGATTTTAGAATTGATACAATGGAGATACTTGGAATCAATCTCCACCCTACTCAGTCCTAACAGGATTGAGGAAGGGCTGCAGCATAGATCAAAATTTAATTATTCCAATCTCTACCCTACTCAGGTTAACAGGATTTAGGAAGGGCTGTAGCAAAGGATCAAAGATTTAATTATTTGAAAATATGACCTTCAACAGACATGTGCAAAGCCAGAGACCTCTGGGCGGTCCTGGGTTAAGCTAGAGCCACCATTGGCACAGGGAAAATGATGGACAGTGATTGGTAGATGTGAGAACTGAGGGGAGGGAACTTGGATGGTTTCCTTAAAGAGAGAGGGGTCTGAAGATTCAGGGTGGTGGTTGAGGAGTTTGTCTGAGTGGTTGGAGTGTGCTTTGAGAAGCTTGCTCTGAAGGAAGCTGAAGGTGGGGGCTCTGAGACTGTTTCTCCATTGTGGTCACGTGAGTAAAAGGGACTGATCTCTTTTCTTTGCCCCAGCTATCTAAGGGCTTGGGCCTTTTGGCCCAGCCTAAACAGAAGGGGTATTTAAGCCCTATTCCCTTCTCTCCCCTTTCTCTCTCCCTCTCTCTCTCTCTCTATCTCTAATTCCTCTCTTCCTCCTGTTTGTAATTAAACTCCATAAAAGGTTGACTGCTGACTTGAGTTTTCATTTAGGAATTACATAGCTGAATTCCTTGGCGACCTTAAATTAATATATATCAGTCTTTTAAAGTGGTTTCCTTGTCACATCCCTCTATGTCCCACTGAAATGAGAGTCCTCCTCTTGTCTGACTGTGGGTTATTTAACTCAAGATGAATTTAATAACAAGTTTGGATTGGGAAAGTATCAGGGTAGAGGGAAGAAGGGTTCCTTATACTTTTCCCCATATTGGGTTTGAGTCTCTCTCAGCTTTTGAACTGAAGCCAGGCCTCACAGGCTGGTGGAGGGTTTCTTTTATTCCTGTCTATGCTAAGCTATGCTAGTTTTTTTTTTTTTTTAGTTCAAAGTCTTTAGCAGTAGACAGCAAGAGAAAGAAAAAGTTCTGAGTTTCAGAGCTGGTTGGGCCTGTCTCTTTGAGCTAGCACCCTAAAGACTGGCCTTAAGTCCAAACCACTCCTTTTGTTCAATGACATGATCACAGAAATCCAGGTAGAGCACACATTTGGGAAAAATCCAGGAATAGAGGTACTTCTATTCAGAAACAGGGAGAGAGTGCTCCTTCTAGTCCCAAGGCCAAGAAAGATTCCTCGAGAACAACTGTCACTCTCTCAGTTGCCCCTCCCCACCAACTGTCATCGCTGTCCATCAATCTTTACTCTAACATTCCAACTACTGTCTCTTCCACCTCAGTGAAGAAATACCAGACCAAAGCTTGTTTTAGTTTTCCTTTCCACAGTAGAGAGTGACCCAAAAGACCCAGGTGGGCTCCACCCACCCTCTTTTATTTACATTCATGGATACAGCACTGGCATGTGAAAAATGGGATGAACCACTGATGCAGTATGATGGGGGAGGGGATGAAATTCCCTCTATAAACATTTCTATTTTACTTCTTGTTCAAGAATGTCTGGTCAGTTTTCTTTGTTAATTTCTTGTATTATGGTGTCTAAGTTGTCTTTTTTTAATTATGGCTTTCTGGTAGTCCAATAATTTTTAAATTATCTCTCCTGGATTTATCTTCCTGGCCAATTATTTTTTCAATGAGATATTTCATGTTTTCTTTTTTTTCATTCTTTTGATTGTTTCATTGTTTCTTGATGTCTCATGAAGTCATTAGCCCAATTCTAATTTTTAAGAAATTATTTTCTTCTGTCAGCTTTTGAGTCTCCTTTCTAATATGGCCCATTTCTTCTTGCATTGCTTTCATTTTTATTCCCCATTTTTCCTCTGCCTCTCTGAAATTGCTTTTTAAATCCTTTTTGAGCTCTTCTAGAATCTGAGTCCAATTCATATTTTTCTTTTGGACTTTGCATGTATTTACTTTGCTTTCCACTGTCTTCTTTGGTGTTTGTGCATTGCATTTTGCCGCCATAAAAATTCTCTATGGTAAATTGCTTTTTTTAAATGTTTACTCATTTTCACAGCATTTTAAAAAATAGGCTTTGAGATTAGAACACCCTCTTAAACTTTAGTCCTTCCTTGATGCTATTCTTAGTCTTATTTCTGGGTTCTGCAATTTTAATTCTTCCAAAATGGTATGATGGCCTGTGGGCTGGCAGCTCTGAGAGCCACCTCCCACTTCTGATTCAGTTATCCCCCAAGGCTACTGATAGCTCAAATTCTAGCCTCAGGCTTGGGCATAGGCTTTTGGCCTTATTCTGGGCTTGATCAGGTCAGACTGTTCTGCCTTGGGGCTCTATCTTGAGCTTTGGCAAGGGTCAGCCAGGCTCCCTCAAGTCAGTACCCTGGAGACTGCCCTTGCCAGGGATAGGAGGGAGGGATCAGCTCCGAGTCTACTGATTGCCCCACATTGGGATCTATATCCTCATCACAAGCCTGGGTTAGGATTCCTGGCCTTGCTCTGGGGCTGCTCAGATCAGGTTGTGCAGCACATACTGCACTGAGCTGGAATTCTGGAACTCACCATAGGTTTGCTTGATATTTTTAGGGGTGCATGTTGGGTTAGACAGCTATTGGCCCAGGCAGGGTCTCAGGGTCTAGGTGTTGCCTTGGGCCCTTGTTCAGTACATGGAACAGTAGATGTGGGGAGGCTTGCTTCTTACTCCTTGCTGTAGCCTCTGGCTGGCTGTATCCCCTTCTCACCCCAGTGTTCCATACGTTCTTTGCTTACCTTTGAAGTTTTCTTTGTGAAAGTTGCTCCACTCAGTCTCCTTATTGGTTCTTTCACACCTATATTCATTTTTGTGGTTTTAGTTTAAGATTGGTTGGAGAGGATTCTTATGGTGGTTTTGAGCCTTCCTGTTTCTACTCCATCATCTTGCTTCTGGAACCCAATTAGTAGTACCTTTGACAGAAATTGGGAAGTTTAGGAGCCGAATGGATTTGGGATGGGAACAAAGGTAATTGAGGTCAGTTTTGGACTTACAGTTTGAGACAATTGCCAAGATACCTAGTTTGAAATGTCCAACTGGAGATGCTCTACTGGAGCTTAAGAGAGTGAGAAGAACTTACTGTAACATTCTATGTATCATATACTATCCCATGGGAATCATTCACATAGAGATGATAATTAAACTCATGGGAACCAATGACATTACCAAGTGAGAAAAGAAAAGAGCCCAGACTAGACCTTTGGTGTACCAGCAGTTAGGAGTCACAGTACGCTAGATCTTTCCGTGAAAGAGACTGAGAAGGAACCAAGTGAGAACAGTGTCACAAAAACCCAGAAAGAGAGTTGAAGAAAGAGAGTGGATGGAAGAAGTGGTCAGCAGTACCCAATGTAGCAGAGGAGTCAATGAAGGATGAGGACTAAGAAACGAGCATTAGGCTTGAAAAATAAAAGAGATTATTGGACTGGAAAAAGCAGTTATCAGTTGAATGGTGACATACATTACAGGCATGGGAGCAATCTGTGCAGAATCACAGAGAGAGGAGACTGAAGGCTAAGTTTTTGGGAACAACAAATCTGTAATGAATGGAAAGTAGAATTTGGAGCTCTCTAAAGTGGTGGCTGCAATTAAGGCTTTGTATGTATATGGAGAGTTTCAATTGTACATATAAGAAATTCCCACTTCAACTAAGAAATGGAGAGTTCTTCCCCCTTTCCCTAGCAGCAGAGAAATCTCACTGGTTTGTCATAAATGTAGGTATAATTAATCTGTCAATTAACCCCTTATAGATCTTTGCTAATCACTTCTACATGGACAGTTGATTAAAGTATATTTAGTTTACAGATAAACTTAGGACTATTTTTAGATATCACTGTAACTTTTAGGATTTTGCTGGATTTTTTTTTTATTCTAAACATTAATAAATACCAACAAACATGAGTATAGTAGGGACTCGGTATCCACAGGGGATATATTCTAAGCCCTGCCGTGAATGGCTGAAACCATGGATATAAGCAGATACCTGCTATCCCCGTATGTAATGTGACTCCTTGTGCATACATACATGTAACAGCTTAATTGATAACTTAAACTCACAGTAAAATATTACTAACATTAAATCCAGTAATACTAAAGTACATTGTATATTATTATACAGGAATGTATAGTCGTCTCACTTATTCATGGGAGATATGTTCAAGACATCCCCCCAGGAGCTTCCTATAATCGTGAACAGTTCCCACTTTAACTTTTAACGCTTATGATGTTAACTTTACTGTGTAGTACTATGTTCTCTCTCCTTGCTCCTGCCCCCACCTTCCCCCCAAAAAAACTTCAAGAGACAGCAGAAGAACTAACTTGAGGAGAATTACAGCCAAGGGCAAACCACTGCCATGGCAGACTTCCGGCACAGAGAGAGGAGTGTCTGTCTTCAGCCTGACCGCCCCCCCCCCCCCCCCCCGGCCCCATCCCTTCTTGCCCTAGAAAGGCTGAGGATGCCTGAAGGAAAAGAAAGCAAAACCACAGATAAGGAGTAACAACTATATGCCATAGGCAAAGAACCAAAAAAGAAAGCATGTGATATGGCACATTTCCATAATTTATAGCTCAGCTACCAGGAAAAAACAATAAATAGTACTTGTTGGTGCTGCCCTCTCAACTTTTTTTCACGTTATTTTCTATGCTTTTTTTTCAGAGGGAGAGATGGATTATTGTGAGTTAACAGCTATTAAGCATCTATTATATCCTAAGCACTGGAGATAAAAATACAAATAATCTCCTCTCCCAGGCACTTACATTCTAATGAGGGAGGCAATGTGTGATTACATACATATATGGGGCAACTAGATGGTACAGTAGATAGCATGCCAGGCCTAGAATCAGGTAGGTGCATCTCCCTGTGGTCAAATCTGACCTCATATTCTTATTACCCCTGTGACTCTGGGCAAGTCATTTAACCCCGTTGGCCTCAGTTTCCCCATCTGCTTGAGAAGGAAATGGCAAACCATTTCAGTATCTGCCTCAAGAAAACTCCAGATGGGATCACAAAGACTTAGACAGAACTGAAATACAATTATACATATATGTGTGTATCTATCTATCTATCTATCTATCTATCTATCTATCTATCTATCTATCAATAGGTAGTATCAATACATGATAAACAAATACAAATATATACAAAGTAGTTAAGTACTAGGCAGTCTGGAAGAGAGGGCACTAATGTGGGGAGAAGGTTTTAGAACACGTTACATGAAACCTTTGCTCATCTCCCTCACAATTTGTGCCCTTCCCTGAAAATTTTATATTGATTTTATATCTCTTTTGTAAACCATTGTTGTCCAAGTCATGGTTCCATATCCTCTTGCAATATACCCTCAAAGCTCAAGTGTTAAATATGCAATTCATTTAATCAAAATATATTCAGTAACCCCTGAGTAAAAGAAGGTAAAAAAAGATAAATTTGATATTGAAGGAAGTTCCCTTGAGTTTCAAGAGCCCCATACCAAATCATAATGCTATCTTTATATATTCTTTGCTCTAAAAGCCCACATCTGGTCTCAGGTCAATAAACTTGGAAACAAAATTAACTCAAACTGTCCAGTCCCCGCTGCATAGCTTCTTGGCTCACGACAATGATGTCTGGTGGTGTGGGTGTTAACTCCAATCATCCCAAACCTACTAGCACCCTTCTCTATAATACCATTATTTGTACATATTTCCCCAAGACAATTTAGGCTCCTGAGGACAGGCACTATTCACTTTTGCCTTTGTACAACCAACATCTACTTGTACATAAGAGGGATTAGTTGATTGATTGATTACAGAAGGTGAAAAAAGTGGTGGAATGGGAATAAAACATCTGGATCAATTTTCTGAGAGGGAGAACTAGGTTTCTTGAACTACTCTGTAGGTGGAACCTCCTCTTTCCTTTGTTTGTCTTTGCTTCAGACAAAGATGTGGATTAGCCTCTACCCATCCCGGGACCAAGGTTGGAACAGTAAACATGAAGGAAGCAGGATAACATTTATGAAAAGCAAATTGTGATAAGGTGGGCACCTCTTCTCCTTGTTTGCCCCTCTTCCCCTTGTTTGGATTTGCATTAGACGAAGATGTGGATTAACCTTTGATCACCTGCCTATGCCTGGGCCAAGGTTAGGGTTTCTGGAATGTAAAGTCATAAATTCCTGTGGGTTTTGTCTAAGTAGTCTTTGCTTATAAAAGTTCTGTGTGAAGCAAATAAATTTGGCACTATTTCTCTCTTTCATATAGTGTCCATCTTTTCTTTTGTTACTCTTCATTTTTCGTTACCCCAAGTAGGATCTCACAGGATTGGCTGACCCTGAGGAGTAGTCTTACACTACTCTTACCTAAGTTCTATAAAAATTAAAATTAATCTCAATTATAAAATTTATTTTAGGAGATTTATTAATGATTGTTAGAAATAAAGGAATAAGAGGGATACAAAAAAAAGACCACATGCCCATGGTTGATTAGCCCATTTCAAAATCCCCACTCATAACCATCATGCTCCCCAACAGAGCCAAAAAGAGGCGGGACCCTCCACGTCCCCGCCTAATGTCCCCTGTCTACAGGAAGTATGTAAGTACAGGAAGTCAGTGGGCTCTCAGGAAATGTAGTTCTTTTTTAGGGTAACAGATTTTGAATTATACATTCTGTAAGAGAGGAAAGTCAGATTCAACATGCAAGAAAAGCAATCCAAGCAGGAGAGGAGCAAAGGAAGACAGAGAATTCTGGGAAAGAACAGAAGAGCTGAGAAGATTCGAAGCAGTTACTTCACTTCTCTTTGGGAGCCTCTCAAGGGTGATTGATCCCAGAGAAATCTATGAAGTAGAAAGACCTTCTGAGCATTTGACCATCTCTTTCTGTGAACTAAAACCCCTTGGATCCTGTTGATGAGAATAGGAGTGGTTAGGACTTTGACTATAAAGCCATCCATCCAAAGATTTTTCTCTCTATCCCCTAAAATCTGTCCTTGAATTTGGTACCACAGCCTGAGTAGATAGAAGTCAAGACAACTCTCAAAACTGACCTAGGAGGGTCAGGCAAGCAGCCTGACACTTCAGGATTTGAGAAGGGGGTCAATTGTCAGCCTTAGGGATCTCATATTTTCCACTGACCTCTTCCTTATCCAACAATTCTATTTACCCTATCTTGTGTGTGTCCCTTTAGAATAAATAGTTATTCCTTAGATCAAGTGCCTGCCTCATATTATCCAGGGAAAGAGACCTAAAGCTTGGGGAGGAGAACTCTCCTCAAGGAAGAATAACCAGTTTTAGTCCCTCCTGTTACATTCAACCCACTCTCTGAAGAAATATACTCTGAAATTCTGTAGACAACTAGTGCTGATTTTACTGAGGAAAGAGAGGGGAGGAACAATCTATCCCCTCTCTCCACCTCCTTGCTCCATTCTATCTCATTCTCTAGCTTTAAGTAAACATAGTGGGTGGCTCTAATTCTCACATTCATTACAATCATCCCCTGAGATCCATGGAAGACTAGTTTTACCAATGGATCTTGTAAACATAACCAACTTTTAAATTACAATAATTTGGGGATAAAAGGGAATTTTATTCTGGATTCGGAGAGGTAGAATATTTCTTATCCTAAAATTACTCTCAAAAAGAATTTAAACTTTGCATTTTAGAATAATAATATATCCCCGTGCTCCCCCCCCCCCCCCAGGGTTTTGAAAAACACAGGGATCACTTGAGGATGCATGGCTGAGTTATATGAATTGATTGGCAAGAGAAAATAAGAAAACATCAAAAAAATCCAAATAAAAGAGAAAATATAACTTCTGGATGAAATATAGACTATTAAAGTCTTATGTGTAAAAATTCTAAGTAAAAGAAAAATAAATTTATAACAGGTCCTTGAATCAGGACCCAATTAAAATGATTTCTATCCCACAAATCTGCAAGACAAAATGCAGTAATGTTTCACTTACCCATTTGCAGCCAAGACTACAGGAAGTTGCCATACTATATGAGAGAAAAGGGACTAGATTATAGGAGCAAATGGGAGCCAGGATAGAGCCAGAATAATCAATGTCGTATGTTTTATATAGAATGTGTGGTACAAGGAAGGCCTGCTCTTAACACATGTTAAACAGCCACAACCTTGAGTCTCACACATGATTAAGTCCTTGTGCTCTTTGTGCAGAATGTCATCAGTTCATGTAGGATTGGTTTGGTTTCTTTGACCTTGTATTCTATTGGCACTGTTGTAATAATTAAAATGGTTGTGGCCATAAACTGTAGTGATTAAATAGTGGAAGACATAAATTGTTGTAGATAAAAGAGTGGGTGAGTAAATTGTGACCGCAGAAAATATGTTTTCACTACAGTGTTTTGTTTTTAAATCAAATATATAAGGTGGTCGCCAGGGAAATATTCCCAATTATGAATATACCCAAGTCAACTGGGTTTTATAGAGATTTTAATTAATTAATAACAATGAGGAATTAAAGAAAGAGAGAAAGAGAGAAAAAGAGGGAATAATGAGAAAGGGATAAGCTGGCGCTGGCCAGTCCTGGCCAACCCAGGCCTAAGCCTTAAGAGAAAAGATCAGTCAGTCCTTAATCACTCACCACAAGATCTGTCCAAGCAAGGATTCTAGTGACACCAGGCCAGCTCCAACTCAGCTGACTTCACCAGCTCCATCCTCTGAATGTTTCTGAGCTCCTATTTAAACAGCATTTTCTCCTATGTCACCTCCCCTAAGTTCTTCCATCTACCAATCAAAGTAGACGTTTTCCAAAGGACAGCCCATTCTGAATTCACACCTGTGTAGACTAATCTTTTGAGTAATTCACACCTGAATAGACTAGGATCTCTGAGTAAGTTTTTTTCCTCTTTTCTCCTTGTAAGTTCACAAGTTGCCTGACCTTTATAGGTACTTAGCACCCCTTTGTATCAGTCCTAAGATAGGCATGGCTTAAGTATGGGTTTAAGTACTTTTCATTGTTCAGCAAGGAGTTTTTTCCCCTAAAACAGGCTTAAGTACGGGTGGAGTAGAGGTCTTCACATTTCTGATCTAAGTAGAGTTCACTGCCCAAATTGGGAATGGTCTTAATCCAATTTTATGAAGTAGGGTCTGGCAATTTTTAAGGTTCACACTGTGCAAGTAGCTTTGTGATTCTTTGGCACTGTGCAGTGGCTCTTTTTGTATTCCCTTCCCCTGGAATCAGGCAGAATCATTAAGCAAAGTCACATAAAAATTTTTAAACAATCAATGGCATCATTTTTATAGTCTAAAGCTTTTTGGGTATGCATTGACATCAGGGCAAATGTATTTTAAACATATTACTGCAAAATCAAAAAAGTTAAAGAAAATCTTCTTAATACTGGTGACATGTGCTTCAAATACAAAAAGGAGAGAAAAAATGAAACTGAAATTGTATATTGTACATGTAAGCAAAACCAAGAATAAAAAGGTTTTAAAAATCGGAAATATATAGCTTACAATCATTGACACACTGTGTCAGTTAAGAAAAGGTAGAATACAAAGGTTTCTCACCCAAAAAATGAGATCCATTTCCTTTTCAAACTTGGCCATGATCCACTGTTTACAGTAACAGTTTTTATAAAGAACAATATAGTACAATATGTAATGCACATCCAAGAAGTATCAGAACCCCACAAAGTTATAAGAGCCCATTTAATGACAATAGCAAACAAATTCATTTCCATTGTGATTCACATGAGTCTGCTGTATGGCATTTTAAAAACTATGAAATATTGGATATTTATCACAATTTTTTACAGATATAGAAAATCTTTCAAACTTTGCTGAGATATTCTTTTTAAAAAATCTATTGGAGCAGCTGGGTAGCTCAGTGGATTGATAACCAGGCCTAGAGATGGGAGGTCCCAGGTTCAAATCTGGCCTCAGACACTTCCCAGCTGTATGACCCTGGGCAAGTCACTTAACCCCCATTGCCTAGCCCTTACCACTCTTCAGCCTTGGGACCAATACACAGTATTGATTCCAAGATGGAAGGTAAGAATTTTAAAAAAATAAAATTAAAAAATAATCCATTACTGCCATTATTTAAAAAACCAAACCCCTGTTCTGCTGATGTTGGGTCTAAAAATGTCACCAAGTATTTAGATCATTCTGGTGGAAGGGTTACAAATGAGAGATGCTCCCTCTTGGGAGCCATCTGGAGATACTATGACCTGGGATCAACTTCTATAATAAGGGACTATTTTAATTGATGATTGATAACTAATATATCAAGCTGTTAATCTTCTTCCATTTCTCCCTTCCTCCCTCTTCCTCCCTTCACTCTCCCTCTTGCCCCCCCTTGTCCTTCATCTTCTTCTAAATCAACTCAAGGGTGAGTTTATGATGTCTCAAATGAAATACTCTTTCTCTTCTTTATCTTAAGTAAGGGGCTTATTTGGGGAAGACAGGGAAGGATGAGGAATGGAAGGAAAGAGGATTTGGGGGTATCCCTGATACTAAGATGAATCTTAGGTTGAAGGATGATGGAATATTTCAATTGGGAGAAATGGCTGATAGGTCTGGAAGTTCAGTCACTATTACAAGAGAGCATCAGAGAGAGAGAGCTGAACTTTGTCCTTCTTTCTTCTGTCTTCAAACTCAGAGACAACCTCTCCTTTCTGTCTTCAAAGTTAAAAGACAAAACCCTTCTGTCTTCAAAGCCAAAAGACAACCTCTCCTTTCTGTCTTCAAGGTTAAGCAGTTGAAGAAAGGAACAGACCTTCAGTTTGTCTGTTCCTTTCTTCAACTGCTTCTTCCGGTAACATTCCAAAAAGAATATTCTCATTTGAATGACAGGTCATCAGTCTCAGCTTTTCTTGTCTTTTTGCATGCTTTCCCAATTTGTCTCTTCCACACTTCCCAGTTCCTTTGGTATGATACTGTTATGCCCCATCCATTCAAATTTTTATAAATGTGGGAGGTGGGGGTTATAATAGTGCTTCACTTCAGCTACTAAAATGGACTGTTACCTCTTGTTACAAATAACTCCAAGGTAGGTTTATTTGGGGAAAATGATCAATCGGAGTTGTTGAAAGAAAAAATCTAAAAACCATATCTAAAGACCCCTTAAAATCAATTTAAGATATTTAGCTCATTAAATTTTCCAAAGGTTGTTATACAATTGTAACCAAATTTGATGAAGTCCATCCATCCTCTATGTGACAATTTACAAAGCCAAAATGGAAGAAAAAGCTGTTGGTTTTTTTTTATGGGCTTATTCCATAGTATTTGTTCAATATAGTTATAGGGGAAAGGTAACAGAATATAGCTAATAGTTAAAACACAGTAGATTAAACTGATTCAGTGTAACAGAATAGTATGGCATACATTAATATATGAACTTAAATCAACAAAATTAAACCTTAAAGCAGACAATCAGCAAAATACAATAAAATACAAAGACTTTCATAAAACAATGGAGTCTGAAGAGGCTTAAAATTTTCACCTCCAGGGGGCAGCTGAGTGGCTCAGTGGATTGAGAGTCAGACTAGAGATGGGAGGTCCTAGTTTCAAATCTGGCCTCAGACATTTCCTGGCTGTGTGAACATGGGCAAGTCACTTAACCCCCATTGCCTAGCCCTTACCACTCTTCTGCCTAAGGGTTTAAATTTTTTTTTGATCTCCAGTCTCTTTAAAGTTCCTTTCTTTATCCATTTGGATTCCTTTTGACAGAACTGTGAGATTTTCCATAGAGAGGAAGAACATGGGGTTGGGGAATCTCAAACTGGATGAATCTTAGACACTTAGCAATCCAAAAAGGAAAAAAAGGTTGTAAGGAGATGAATTTCTCCCCTGAATCTCAGGCAAGGTAATTGAAAAGATCAGTACACTCATGAATGGTAGAAGCTGTTTGAAATAGGCAAGGTGTTGTACTTTCAAAGAGTACACCATGCTTGTAATTTACTTCCAGTTTGGAAGAGTAACTTCCTTCTTCCCTTCCCCCCTGAGGTAAAAAGCTAGTTTCCCCAGCCACATGGAGAGGGAGTTAGGAGGTTAATCATTGTCTAAGGAAAATACACTCCAGTTTTTATCAGTTGCCTGGAGATCTGCTCCAAGTTTGTGAGTTCCAAAGCCACACTGGCAGCTACCAGTAGCCCAGCAGGACCAACAACAGTAGTCGGTGTTGGGATCAGGAGGAGGATTCAGTAGTAGGAGCCAGAGCAGGAGCAGGCAGTATCAGTAGCAGCAACACCAAAGGCAGCAGTGAGGAACTGAGGAACATGGGCTCAAGCAGATGGGGGAGAGAAGTGGCTTCTATCCTCTTGGCCAAGAGTCCCCTGGCTGGTAGGGAGAGCAACTGGGCAAAAAGTAGGGAAAGAAAAGGGCAGCAGCTCCAAAGAGATTTCAGAGATCTCTCGGGGTTTTTGAGGGTGGGTAGGTGGGATGGGCAAAAAGGCTTGGCAGGAGAAATGTGGCTTAAAAATTTATCTAGATTATCTTTAAAAAAATTGAGAAGTTCTCCAACTAGTGGTTGCCATCAATGAAAAATTAAAATAGGGATTCATTAATTGATCATTGGAAATCATGGAATAAATAGGATACAAAATTAAGACCACCTGCCCATGGCTGATTAGCCCATTTCAAAATCCCCACTCACTACTGCCATGCTCCTCGACAGGACCAAAAAGAGGTGGGACCCTCCATATCCCCACCTAATATTCCTGTCTACAGGAAGCATGTAAAGACAGGAAGTCAGTGGGCTCCCGGGAAATGTAGTTCTTTTTTAGGTAACAGATTTTCAATTATACAATTCCTTGGCCCCAAATAGCCCAGGGGTCTAGGATAAACAAATCACAACTAAAGGCTTTATATAAAAGAGAAAATACCCACATTACCTTCCACTATAAACTACATATCTTGGGCATATCTTGAGATTTAGTGAATAGGTTGTCAATCCAAAAGACAATTTGGTAAGGTCTGTCCACCCTTTTCCAGAATATTTTTAAATATTTAAAATAAAATATATAGAATTACAAAGGAAACTAAGTTGAAATCAGTATAAAAGTATTTTTTTCAAAGTTAAGAGATCTCAGGTTAAAAATCCTTTATTTATAATAACAAGAAAGTAGAAAAAAGAAGAAAAAAAGCCCAACTACATCATGTGCACCATTACCTGCATCATTTTATACATCTACTAGGGCCTCTATAATGAAGAGAAGGAAGAGCAGTCTCACCCATCTCTTATCTCTGGGATCTGGGGCTAAGCATGGTAATAAGAGTTCCCAACATTCTTCAGCTGTTACTTTTTCCAATTACATCCTTTTAATCAATGTATATATTGTTTTCCTAGTTGAGCTTGCTCTGCATCTGTTCATAATGTTCCACTGCAATAGTATTCTATTACATTCACATACTATCATTTGTTTTGCCAATCCCCAGTTAATGAACATCTACTTTGTTTCTATTTCTTTCCTCTTACATTTATATACATTTGAGGGCATATGTGTCTTTATGTCTTGATGTTTGATAGTTTGACTTATACTTTAACAGATAACATCAAGGAGATTTTAGTTTCTCAATTAGTTATGGTGTGCTAAATTTTAGACTGGTCTTTGTTCTGCATTAGGTAAATTTCCTGTGAGCAATATTGTTGGATGTTTGGATTTTGTTTTGTTTTTAAACCCTTTTCTGGTGGTTTTTCTTTTGAGAGACAGATTCAATTTATTTTTAAGTCTACCATTACACTTTTGTATGTTTTCCCCATATTTGTGTTGAAAAAAAGGCAATACTTTTGCTTTCATTACTAAGCCACGTTTAATAGTAACCACCATTTCTATATTCCTTGGGGACACAAGAAAAAATTAATGATTTGCTGGAAACCTTCCAAGATTGAACCTGGTTTGTGTAAACCCAGATCTAGGTTGTATCTAAAATGAAAGGCAGAAAATTAAGGAACAAATCAAAAGCATAGAAACTAAGATAAACCTCTAAGTTTAGCTTGCTTCAGGAAACCTAAAGTCTCAAGTCCAAACTAAAAGCAATGAAAAATCAAGAGGTGTTTGAAATTTGATAGCCTCCAACTTCCCATCTCATTCTGGGATTCTGTGATTGATTTATTGTATCCAAAACACGAGGCTATAGGTGTCACAAGGGCGAGTGAGCCTGTGGCCCACCGCACTATTGTGGGGGCAATCAGCCTCTGCCTTCATGATTCCTGAAATAAATTGAAGTAAAATCTTCATCAGAAGACACAGAAAATAGGCATTCTTAGTTTTATATTTTCTTACTGCAAACTTTTATTCCATCCTTGTTCAAAATCCATTACACATGACTACATATTTCCCCTGGTGATTCAAGGTTAGTGCTTGAAAATGATTGTTATGAAAAGCTCTCATCATTAGCAAGATAATTAATTCAGTTTGGGATATATTAAGTTTAAGATATCTTCTGGAAATCCAGTTCAAGATGTCTGAAAGGCAACAAGAAAAGTAGAATAGAATCAGGCTGAGAAGGACTTTAAAAGACAAAAGAGTTTAAATTTTATCCTCAAGGAAATCGACAGCTTTGAGAATTTATTGAGTAGAGGAACATTATACAGTTAGACCTAAACTTTTGGAAATCCCTGGCTACTATGTAGATGTTGGATTGGAGAAGAGACAGACAAATTTGAAGAAGAGAGGCCAATTAGATCATCATGTGACAGGATAATTTTAGCATTGTGACTTAAAATCTAAAATTTAATTGGCCGCCAGGGAAAATCCAAAATAATAAAATACCCAAGTCAGCTGGAAATTTATGGTGATTTAATTGATATATTGGAGATTAAGAAGGAAAAAGGAAAAAGAGTAGGATTTCTCCCACCTGTCTAGTACTGGGCGGGAAGATTAGGAGCTGTAGAAAGTAAGGTTTTTTGAATAGTAAGGAGGAAAAGAATCTGCCTGAACTTCAAAGGGCTCAGGCAAGATGCCCGAACCTGAATCAGCTCAAGGGCAAACTCACCTCCAAACCCAGACAAATAACTGCCACCACTCCAAGGTGTCAGAACACCTACCACACTGCCAGCCAGAGTCACCTCTCCAGGGAAAGAGAGCGAAGAGAATGAAGAGAGCCAATGACGTGCCTTATATAGACAGTTTACATCACTTTTCTGTGTCTCATCTGTACCAATGATAGCTTAGCTTGACTTAGGACAGCCCAGTGGTCTGTCTGCTTTTTCTGCACATGTCTGTTGAAGGCCATTTTTCTCAGATACTTAATTCTTGAGTTTGGTGCAGACCTTCCTAATCTTGTTAAACTAAGGAGGGTGGAGAAATGTAGAGTTCCCAAGACCTGATTCTGTTAGTCCAAGTATCTCTATTGTTATTGATCAAGAAATAGCTAAATCAGATCTTCTAAAGTACGGTCTGATTAGGGTGGAATAGTTTTAGAATTCACACTATGTGAGTAGAGAGAAGGGGACAGAAACAAGAAATTATGGAGAGAAAATCAATATTGAGCAACTTATTTGATATGCTAGTTGAGGGAGAGGAAATTATGGAGGGTTACTCTAAATTTGTAAACCTGGATGAGCAGAATGAAGTGGTTTCTTTAACAGGAATAGGGAAAGTTTAGAAGAGGGTACAGAAGAAACCAATAAGTCAAAAAAGCATTTATTAAGCACTGGTAATGAGCCTGGTCATGTGCTAAGACTGAGAATGCATTTAGAAGTAGAAAGTAGTCCCTATACTCAAGGAATTTAGGTTCTATTGGGGGGAAGGCAATACCTAAAGGAACTAAAAGTTGAAGAGAGTGAGGGGATATCTGTTAAGGTAGAAAAAATCCTGTGGGGATGAGATAGCAGTATGGTCAGGAGAGAGATGAAACATCTTTGGCCTCAATCTCTTCCTCAAATTGGAGTTCTGGGAGGAATTAACAAATCAGAAGGTGAGGCCTCAAGGCACAGAATAAGTTTCTTCTAATATGAAAAGTAATCCAAGGACAGAATAATCTTTCAGGGTGATTTTTCTAAGACATGAGAAAGTCTAGTGGAGATGAGTTAGCAGGGAAGCACAATAATTTAAAAGGTTTTGTCAAATTGTAAGTTTTAAACATTATGGTCACCATTTATAATAATTAAAAATTAAACTATTAGTCTGTTAGTAGTTTAATAGCTTTGTTACAGCAAAATAGAGATAGTAAAAGAGGGAAATATAGGAAGGATGTAGGGAATTTTCTACACTACCACTCTAAGCCTGCTTTGAAGAAATCTAGCTCACTCCCCTGATAAAGTTCCAATATCCATCCAGAAGAGTGGGAGAGTCTCAGCTTCCAGGTTCCAATCTCCAGGTGGAAGTCCACTATAGTCTCTTTAACTTAAGTGAGTCACTGAAGTCAAACTCCTCTCTCAGAAAGAGCCACCAATGCAGAGTCTCTTTCACAGAATCACTCTTTCTGCAAAAGCCACCAGCACAGAAGAACCAATGAATAATAATCTTCAGCTCTCTGGTTTCTCCTTTAATAAGCCCTTTCCTACGTCACTTCCTGTCTCTCTGGTTTCTACCTCCTTTCACTGTTGACTGGTCTATCTCTGCACATCTCAATGGTAAAAAGACCTCCATGTCCCCAATTAATTAAATTAAAACAGAGTGAGGAGTGGAATTGTGCATCAGCTATGGGAGGGGATTGGTGGGAGGGAAGGAAAGAACATGAATCTTGTAACAATGGGAAAATATTATAAATTAACTAATTAAATAAAATTTTTAAAAATAAATAAATAAAACAGAAGGAGGGGAAGTCCAAGTCCCTGATTGATTAATTTAAAAGTTGTTTATTGATTACATTGAAAAAACAAAAGGAGGGTAATTCTATTTCACAGAAGCCTGGGAGCAGGAAATGCCTCTGGAACATCTATTTGGAGAGGTCTAGCAGTCACTTGGATGCTCCCCCCCCCCCTCTCTCTTCATACATATATGTAATGTTTGTTTATATTTACATACATTAATATATTTTACTTATACGTGTACATGTATATGTATTTTCAAATAATATATGTGTCTGTTTATTTCTTGTTGAGAGTTATTTTTCAATCATGTCTTGACTCTCCATGACACCATCTAGGATTTTCGTGGTAAAGATGCTAGAATGGTTTACCATTCCTTTCTTCACTTTCCAGATGAAGAAACTGAGACAGTTTATTCTGTGTGTCTAAGGTTTATTAACTAACTGCCCTTTTGTAATTTATAGTTCTCTCTTGAAGCTATGAGGATGATTAGACTGAGGGACACTTTGAAATGGTAGAGGGACTTGAATCAGTCATACCTCTAGGGCAAGAGGTAAAAATAAACTCACAACTTTTGAGAGCTCAAGATGGTATCCCTAGACTCCCCTTGAATTTAAGAAAGATCAAGTATCTTCCCACTGGTATTATATCTGAAAGTCATATTCATAGATATGATAATGATCCCATAGGAGCTAATATGGCAAGGGGAAAACCAGGAAAAGCCTTATGAGAAAGGAAAGAGCCTTCTTGGGATTTGAGGAGGGATATGAGAAATAATTACATGCAGAAGAGAGGTTGAGGAGGAAGAGGTCTGAGAAAAGAGACAATGGAAATTAGCAACCAAGAGATCATCATAACCTTAGAGGCAGAAGTTCCAATTGAGAGTGATAAGGAATTTAATTGCAAAGTAGGTGACTTTCCATTAAGATCAGATAAAGCAAGATATACATTGTCACTACTTATTATTTATTGCTAATTAGTGCAATAAAACAAGGTAAAGAAATTGAGGGAATTGAGGCAAAAAAAGAAACAAAATTATCACTTTTTGTAGATATTATGACTCCATTTTACAAAAAAATTAACTGAAGCAGTTCATTCACTTCAGTAAAGTAGCAAGAGATAAAATAAACTTCCAAAATCATCAGCTTATAACTTGCTAATAAAACCCAACAGAAAAAGATGGAAGATAGAATTCCAAGTCAAAATAGCTACTAAATGTACATGATGTCCATTAGTCCATCCACAAAGACAAGGAATTACGAATATCATTTTACTTTTTTTTATTTTTATTTTTAATTTCAAACATTGTTCCTTGGTTACAAAAATCATTTTCTTTTTCTCTCTCCCTTTCTCCACCCCTCCCATAGCCGACACGCAGTTTGACTGGGTATCGCATGTGTTCTTGATCAGAACCTCTTTCCATGTTGTTGATATTTGCAATAGGATGTTCATTTAGAGTCTATTTCCCCATTCATATCCCCTTCAACCCATGTCATTAAGCAGTAGTTTTTCTTTAGTGTTTTTACTCCCACAGTTTTTCCTCTCAATGTGGATAGTTTTCATTTTAAAACACTATATAAATAAAGGAAAACTAATTAGAACTATTAATTACTCATGGTTGCACTGTGCTCTTACTCTCAAAAGTCAGATGGATATATGATTTCCAGTGATGTAAATTGCATCCCATTCATGACTGTTGTCAATCTGAAAAAAAAAGAGAATGACCAGTGTAGTTATATTATAATACCTCTTTTTATTTTATCCCCCCCCTCAATTTTTAACATCCTTTTTTAAAATTTTGAGTCTCAAAGTCTCCCTCCTTTTCTAGTCCCCACTCTCCAACCCCACTCCTACTTCCCAGCTGAGATGGTAAGCAATCTAATATAGATTATTTTACATGAAGTCATGTAAAACATTTTTGCATATTAATCCTTTTGTGAAGGAAATTCAAGTAGAAAAAAAATTAAGAAAGTGAAAAAAGTTTGCTTTGATCTGGATTAAGACTCTCATAAATTTTTTATCTGGAAGTAGATGGCATTTTTCATCATGAGTTCTTTGAAATTGTTTTAGATCATTGTTTTGCTGAGAATGGCTAAATTTTTACCCAGTTGTTCATCTTACAGTATTACTATCAATGCTCTCCTGGTTTGGTTTATTTCACTCTGTGTCAGTTCAGGTTAGTCTTTCTAGGTTTTTCTGAGCTTCTCTTGCTTATAATTTCTTATACTCAATAGTATGCCATTACAATCATATACTATAACTTATTCAGCCATTCCCCAATTGATGAGTATCCCCTCACTTTCCAATTCTTTGCCACCACAAAAAGAGTTGCTTTCAATATTTTTGTACCTATAGGTCCTTTCCCTTTTTGTGTTTTATCTCTATGAGAAACAAACCTAGTAATATTGCTGGGTAAAAGAAGATGTTTTGTTTTATAGCCTTTGGGGCATAGATCCAAATTGCTCTCTAGAGTGGTTGAATCAGTTCACAACTCCCCCAACGGTGCATTAGTGTCTCAGTTTTTCCACATCCCTTCCAAGTTTTGTCATTTTCCTTTTCTGTCATAGTAGCCAATCTGATATATAGGGTAGTACCTCAGAGTTATTTTAATTTGCTTTTCTCTAATTAATAGTGATTTAGAACATTTTTATACAACTATAGATAGTTTTAATGATTCTGAGAACTGCCTTTCCATATCCTCTTGCTGTTTATCAATTGGAGAATGACTTGTATTCATATACATTTGACTCATATTCTCTATTTAGAGAGAAATTTTACAAAAAATTTTCACTATTATGATTACTGGGTATTAATCTTCATCCTACTCCTCCCCTTCATTTATTCTTTTCTCTCTCCTTTGATTCTACCCTCTTCAAAAGCCTGACCACATTCCCCCTATTTTTCCTCTTGTCTATCAGCCTTGCTCCCTTCATTCATCCCCTTTCATTCCTACTTTACTGTAGGATAAGATAGATTTCTATATCCAATTAATTATGTGTGTTCTTTTCCTCTTTCTGCTAATTCTGAAAGTAGTGTAAAGGATAATTTTAGCGTTGTGACTTAAAATCTAAAATTTAATTGGTCACCAGGGAAAATCCAAAATAATAAAATACCCAAGTCAGCTGGAAATTTATGGTGATTTAATTGATATAGTGGAGGAGATTAAGAAGAAGGAAGAAAGAAAAAGAGTAGGATTTCTCCCGCCTGTCTAGTACCAGGTTGGAAAATTAGGAGATGTAGAAAGTAAGATTTTTTTGAAGAGTAAATGTATATGAATCTTCCTGAACTCCAAAAGGGCTCAGGCAAGATGCACAAACCTGAATCAAAATACCAAAATCTATGTATATAAAATGTCGAGTAAGCAAGAATAAATTCATAATAGGCTTTCGTACAGGTCCAATTTAAAGTAATTTCTATCCCACAAGTCTGTAGGACAGAATGCAGTAATATTTCACTTTCCCATTTGCAGCCAAGACTACAGGAAGTTGCCATACTATAAGAAGGAAAGTAACTAGAATTCTATTGTGATAGGGAAGTGTCATTCCCTGGTCTGATTTTTTTCATTCTCAGGGATATAGGGAGACAGCATGATAGTCAAGTTTTGGTACTTGTATGAGTACTTCACAAAGAGTGTAGATACAAGGAAGTCCTACGACTTAACATATGTCGTGTCACAACCTTGAGTCTCACAATAGTTTTTTCTGTGTACTCTCTTGGCACTATTTCAGGTTAAGTCTGTGCTCCTTGTTTTTATCCCTTTTTTCTGGAATCAGACAGAAACATTAATCACTGTCCCATAACAATTTATCAATAAATGGCAGGTTCCCATAGTTTAAAGCTTTTGGGTATACATTGATATTATAGCAAATATACATACATATATATACGTATATATATATATATATATATATATATATAACTTATATTACTGCAGAAAAAACCAATTAATTGTATGTACCTTTAGTATAAGAAATGAGGTAAAGGGGGGAAATAAAATATTCTAATAAAAAGAAAAGAAAAGCAATAATAAAACAAATAAGGGAAAAAATCAGGAATATAATGTGTTCTCAATAAACAGTATACTTGTCTATGGATTATTATCTCCAATGCATGTGATAGGATACAGTCAATCAGTCTCAAGAGAAGATGCTTTCTTCACATGTGAGCAGTGAATCCAAGAGTCCTTCTCTCCAACCTTTATAGATGTTGGAGTAGTTAACAATATTTGGAATGGTCCTTCCCAGGAAGGCTGGGTTGCTCCAGTACACTGGAAATTCTTAATATATACCTTGTCTCCTGGGTTCAGGTTGTGAAGTGAAAAGTCTAGTGGCCTGATTTGTACTGCAGCTCCAGATTTCACGCAGTTTGTGCTGTAATTACTGCATATAAGAAGCAATAGTAGTATCTCCCCCCTAATAGTGATATATATGCAGGGGAGAAAGGCTTAGCCTGTATAGGTGGATGTCCAAAGAGCATCTCAAATGGTGAGATGCGTAGGTCTCCTCTGGGCCTGATTCTAAGATAAAATAGGGCCAGAGGGAGAATTTTAGGCCATTTGAAATGGGTCTCAGTGCATAATTTGCGAATTAAAGTTTTAAGCTCTTTATTCATTCTTTCAACTTGGCCTGAGCTCTGGGGATGATATGGAACATGGAATTTGGGAGTTATTACTAAGCAAGAATATATCTAATTTAAGTCAGAATCAGCAAAATGACTTCTTCTATCTGAATCAATACATGCTGGCAGGCCAAAACAAGGAATAATTTCTTTTAAAAGCACCTTAGCAACAAAAGCCACTGTGGCTCAGGTTGCAGGAAATGCTTCCGGCCATGTGGTCAGTTGATCTACTATGACTAGACAAAATTTATAATGTTTGGCCTTTGGCATTATTATGAAATCTATCTGTAGGTGCTCAAAAGGTGTGTAAGCCAGAGGATGCCCACCAAATGCTTTGCCTGGCAGGTAGAGCAGGCTGAACACACTTTAGAGGCTACGGTAGTTATACCAGGGGCTATCCATACTCTCTTAACAGAGTTCACGATGTCCTGGGTACCAAAGTGACCATTTTTATGAACAGATTGGCAAATTTGGTGACAGAAACTTCTAGGGAGCATGAGTTTTCCTTCAGATGACACCCATACTCCATTAATCTGTTTTGTTTTGAATTTTTGTTTCCATTTTTCCACTTCCTTTTCATTATAGGAAAGTGATAAATTTAAATCATCAGTGGTTAAATCATTCAGGTCTTGGGACCTGAATAAGATAAGGTCCTTTTCCTGAGAGTACTAACACCTGAAACCCCGGCAGGCGGGCTAGGGGAGCATAGATCTCAGGCGCCTAGAACTAGCACACTGTAATCACCGATTGTGCGAAGGGAATCCCTGACGTGAGCAAGGGACACCTACAAGTCTTGGGAGTTAGCTAAGACCACCAGAGACTTTCACCTGAGAGCACTTAACTCCCAAAATGCTGACAGGCAGGGGAAGGCAGTCCTTGGGCCTCCCCAGGAAGACAGCACAGCTGCAGAGAACCTAGAATTAGCCTGAGACTAAAGCCTTGATCATTAGACCCTTATAATGAGGGCAAGTACTACTCATTCAGATTTCTGACTGGAAAGGGGAGGAAGGATGAAAAAACAAACAAACAAAACACAGAGATGGCAAACTGTACCCAAGAACCCCAACACCCCAACATGAAGAAAAGCAAGAAGAAGGGGGTGACTTTGGATACATTTTATGGAGGGAAAACACACACAAAAAAACAGAGGAAATAGCAGAAGAGGAAGCACAAACAAATGCTCCAAAACCTTCCAAAAGAAATATCCACAAGCTCTTGAAGAATTTAAATCAGAAGTTATAAAAAAGATGGAAACCTTCTGGCAGGAAAAATGGGAAATAATGCAAAAGGAACTCAGCAATCAGAAGCACAAAAAACACACCTACAGAAACAGCTTGAGGCCTGAAATAGCAGGATAGAACAAACTGAAAAGGAAAACCAGGCTTTAAAGGTCAGAATCAGGCAACTGGAAGACAATGATCTTGCAAAAGAGCACGAATTAATAAAGCAAAGCTAAAAGACTAAGAAATTAGAAGATAACATAAAATATCTCACTGACAAGGTGACAGACCTGGAAAATAGAGGAAGGAGAAACAATCTGAGAATAATTGGCCTACCAGAAAAGCCAGAAATAAATAGTCATCTTGACATCATAATACAAGGTATCATCAAAGAAAACTGCCCAGAGATTCTAGAACAAGGGGGCAATACAGGCATTGAAAGAGTTCACAGAACACCCTCTACACTAAATCGCCAAAAGACAACTCCCAGGAATGTAATTACCAAATTCCAAAGCTTACAAGCAAAAGAAAAAAATCTTACAAGAAGCCAGAAAAAGACAATTTAGATATAAGGGAATGCCAACCAGGGTCACACAAGACCTTCCAGTTTCCACTTTGAATGACCGTAAGGCAAGGAACATGATTTTCAGAAAGGCAAGAGAGCTGGGTCTTCAACCAACAATCAGCTATCCATCAAAACTGACTATATACTTCCAGGGGAAAGTATAGGCATTCAATAAGATAGAAGATTTCCAAGTTTTTATAGAGAAAAGACCAGAGCTCTGTGGAAAGTTCGACATCCAAACACAAAGAGCAAGGAAAACTTGAAAAGGTAAATATGAAGGAAAGGGAAAAGGAGAAAAATGTTATCTTTTTCTTTTATTCAAACTCTCTTCTATAAGGACTACATTTATATCAAATTATATATATTAATATGTGGGGAAAATGTAATGTGTAACTCTCAAAAATTGTATACATCATTAGAGTTAGAAGAATCACGCATAGGGAAAGATTGGGGAATTAAGACAATAAGGAGAAAAGGGGGGTGAAATAAAGAAAAAGGGAGGGGGAGAATCGTTGATGGTACTAAGATATACTTCAATAAATAGAAAAAACTAAATAGAATAATCTTTCTCACACAAAGATACACATGGGAAGGAGAGGGGAAGGAATTTCGTATAGGGAGGAGAGGAAGAAAGTGCTAATTGGTATTACTTAAACCTTACTCTCAGTGAAATCAACTCTGAGAGCTTAGAACATCTAGATCCATTGGGATCTTGAATTTTATCTTATCCAACAGGGTAAGAGAAAAGGAGAAATTAAGGAGGGGTGGGGGGAGCAAGTATAAAAATGGAGGGAAGGAGAGGGGGGAGGGAAAAGGAAAAAGGGAGGGGCTAGAAAGGGAAGCATATCAAGGGAGGGGACTAGGGGGACCAATCTAAAGTAAATCACTGGATTAAAAGGTTATAGCTAAAGAAGAAAGATCAGAATTAGGGGAGAATACCAAAATGCCAGAGTATCCACAAGTGACAATCGTAACTTTGAATGTGAATGGGATGAACTCACCCATAAAACGTAGACAAATAGCAGAATGAATTAGAATCCAAAAACCTCCCATATGTTGTCTTCAAGAAACACATATGAGGCTGGCTGATACTCACAAGGTTAGATTTAAAGGATGGAGTAAGACCTTCTGGGCCTCAACTGATAGAAAGAAGGCAGGAGTTGCAATCATGATATTTGACAAAGCCAAAACAAAAATAGACCAGATCAAAAGGGATAGGGAAGGTAAATATATTCTGTTAAAAGGGAGTATAGACAATGAGGAATTATCACTAATCAACATGTATGCACCAAATGGTATAGCACCCAAATTTCTAATGGAAAAACTAGAATAATTGAAGGAGGAAATAGACAGTAAAACAATATTAGTGGGAGACTTGAAGCAATCACTATCAAATTTAGATAAATCAAACCAAGAAATAAATAAGAAAGAGGTAAAAGAGGTCAATGAGATCTTAGAAAAATTAGAGTTAATAGACATATGAAGAAAAATAAATAGGGACAAAAAGGAATACACCTTCTTTTCAGCACCACGTGGCACATTCACAAAGATAGATCATACACTAGGTCACAGAAACATGATATACAAATGCAGAAAAGCAGAAATAATAAATGCAACCTTTTCAGATCATAAGGCAATAAAAATAATGATCAGTAAGGGTACATGGAGAGCCAAATAAAAAATTAATTGGAAATTAAATAATATGATACTCCAAAATCAGTTAGAGAAGAAATCATAGAAACAATTAATAATTTCATTGAGGAAAATGACAATGGTGAGACATCCTTTCAAACCTTATGGGATGCAGCCAAAGAAGTACTCAGAGGAAAATTCATATCCTTGAGTGCATATATTAACAGATTAGGGAGGGCAGAGATAAATGAATTGGAAATGAAAATCAAAAAACTTGAAAGCGAAAAAATTTAAAACCCCCAGAAGAAAACCAAACTAGAGATCCTAAAAATTAAGGGAGAAATTAATAAAATCGAAAGTGATAGAACTATTGAACTAATAAACAAGACTAGAAGCTGGTACTTTGAAAAAACAGACAAAATAGACAAAGTACTGGTCAATCTAATTAAAAACAGGAAAGAAGAAAGGTAAATTAATAGCATCAAAGATGAAAATGGAGACCTCACCTCCAATGAAGAAGAAAATTAAGGAAATCATTAAAAACTACTTTGCCCAACTATATGGCAATAAATATACCAACCTAGGTGATATGGATGAATATTTACAAAAATATAAATTGCCTAGACTAACAGAAGAAGAAATATAATTCTTAAATAATCCCATATCAGAAAAAGAAATCCGACAGGCCATCAAAGAACTCCCTAAGAAAAATCCCCAAGGCCTGATGGATTCACAAGTGAATTCTATCAAACTTTTCACAGAATAGCTAATCCCAATACTATACAAACTATTTGACATAATAAGCAAAGAGGGAGTTCTACCAAATTCCTTTAATGACACAAACATGGTACTGATTCCAAAGGCAGGTAGGCCAAAAACAGAGAAAGAAAATTATAGACCAATCTCCCTAATGAATATAGATGCAAAATTCTTAAATAGGATACTAGCAAAAAGACTCCAGCAAGTGATCAGAAGAGTCATTCACCATGATCAAGTAGGATTTATACCAGGGATGCAGGACTGGTTCAATATTAGGAAAACCAACCACATAATTGACCATATCAACAAACAAACAGACAAAAATCACATGATTAACATTAGAAAGCATAGGAACAGAAGGGTCGTTCCTAAAAATAATAAACAGTATATATCTAAAACCATCAACTAACATCATCTGCAATGGGCATAAACTAGATGCATTCCCAATAAGATCAGGAGTGAAACAATGATGCCCATTATCAGCTCTATCATTTAACATTGTACTAGAAACACTAGCAGTAGCAATTAGAGAAGAAAATGAAATTGAAGGCATCAAAATAGGCAAGGAGGAGACCAAGCTATCGCTCTTTGTGAATGATATGATGGTCTCCTTAAAAAATCCTAGAGAATCAACCAAAAAGCTAGTCGAAATAATCAACAATTTTAGCAAAGTTGTAGGTTACAAAATAAACCCGAATAAGTCATCAGCATTTCTATATATTTCCAACACAGCTCAGCGGCAAGAATTAGAAAGAGAAATCCCATTCAAAATCACCTTAGACAAAATAAAATTCTTAGGAATCTATGTCCCAAGACAAACACAGGAACTATATGAACACAACTACAAAACACTCTCCACGCAAATAAAACTAGACTTGAGCAATTGGAAAAACATTAACTGCTCATGGGTAGGATGAGCCAATATAATAAAAATGACCATCCTACCCAAGCTTATTTATCTATTTAGTGCTATAGCCATTGAACTTCCAATTTTTTTTTTTTACTGACTTAGAAAAAAACATAACAAAGTTCATTTGGAAGAACAAAGGGTCAAGGATATCCAGGGAAATAATAAAAAAAAATACAAAGGAAGGTGGCCTTGCAGACCCAGATCTCAAACTCTATTATAAAGCAGTGGTCATCAAAACAATTTGGTACTGGCTAAGAGACAGAAAGGAGAATCAGTGGAATAGACTTGGGGTAAGTGACCCCAGTAAGATAGTATATGACAAACCCAAAGAGCCCAGCTTCTGGGACAAAAACCCACTATTTGACAAAAACTGCTGGGAAAACTGGAAGACAGTGTGGGAGAGATTAGGTTTGGATCAACACCTCACACCCTACACCAAGATAACCTCAGAATGGGTGAATGACTTGAACATAAAGAAGGAAACTGTAAGTAAATTAGGTGATCACACAATAATATACATGTCAGACCTTTGGGAAGGGAAAGACTTTAAAACCAAGCAAGACATACAAAGAGTCACAAAATGTAAAATAAACAATTTTGATTACATCAAATTAAAAAGGTTTTGTACAAACAAAACCAATGCAACCAAATTGAGAAGGGAAGCAACAAATTGGGAAACAATTTTCATAACAAAATCCTCTGACAAAGATCTAATTACTCAAATTTATGAAGAGCTAAATCAATTGTACAAAAAAAATCAAGCCATTCTCCAACTGATAAATGGGCAAGCAACATGAACAGGCAGTTTTCAGCCAAAGAAATCAATACTCTTAATAAACACATGAAAAAGTACTCTAAATCTCTTATAATCAGAGAGATGCAAATCAAAACAACTCTGAGGTTGAGATTGGCTAATATGACAGCAAAGGAAAGTAATGAATGCTGGAGGGGATGTGGCAAATTCAAGACATTAATTCATTGCTGGTGGAGTTGTGAATTGATCCAACCATTCTGGAGGGCAATTTGGAACTATGCCTAAAGGGCAATAAAAGAATGTCTGTCCTATGATCCAGCCATAGCACTGCTAGGCTTGTACCCCAAAAAGATAATAAGGAAAAAGACTTGTACAAGAATATTCGTAGCTGCACTCTTTGTGGTGGCCAAAAATTGGAAAATGAGGGGATGCCCTTCAATTGGGGAATGGCTGAACAAATTGTGGTATATGTTGGTGATGGAATAGTATTGTGCTAAAAGGAATAATAAAGTGGAGGAATTCCATGGAGACTGGAACAACCTCCAGGAAGTGATGCAGAGCAAGAGGAGCAGTATCAGGAAAACATTATACACAGAGACTGACACACTGTGGCACAATGGAACGTAATGGATTTCTCCATTAGTGTCAATACAGCGTCCCTGAACATTCTGCAGGGGTCCAGGAGAAAAAAAAACACTATCCACAAGCAAAGGACAAAAGGTGGGAGTAAAAACACTGAAGATAAGCAACTGCTTGACTCTAGGGGTGGAAGGGACAGGAATGAGGAGAGACTCTAAATGAACACCCTAATACAAATACTAACAACATGGAAATGGGTTTGAAGCAAGGACACATGTGATACCCAGTGGAATCGTGCGTTGGCTAGGGGAGGGGCAGTGGAAGGGGGGGAGGATAAATAAAGGATCTTTGTTTCCAAGGAATATTGTTTGAAAATAACCAAATAAAATAATGTTTAAATTGGGGGGGAAAAAAGAAACAAACACGTCTTATAGCTGATGGTAAAAGTGCAAATATTTATACAGACTCTCATTATGCATTTTCTGTATGTCATGCTACAGGATAGATCTGGAAACAATGAGGTTTTATTACTGTATCAGGGAAACCAATTGCTCATGCAGAAATAATAACTGAGTTGTTAGATGCTATCCAAAAACTTAAACAGCTAGCAGTGATCCATTGTAGAAGTCATACTTAATGCAGAGATTCAGTCTCTAAAGGAAATCATAGAGCTGATTTAACTGCAAAATTTGCTGCTAGGAATGCTCCAGTATATGTAATGAATTGGTCACCTATTGAATCTGATGATCTAGAAAACGCTCATGTAGACTCAGAAATTCAAAACTGGAAGGAGAAATTTGGAGCAAGGAAAGAACATGGAATATGGGTTGCAGACACTGGAAAACCACTGTTGCCAAAAGATTTGTATACCTATTTGCCACAGCAAGGTCCAGCCTCTCTTAAGACTCCAGGGGTTCCTGGCAGGTGGAGAATGGTCAGTCAAGAAAAAAACAAACGTAAGACAGCTGTATATTTTTTTGGCCATGGGCATGCTTTGTATCTGATCCCTGCTCTGCCATCCCCAGGCTTGGTGTTTATTTTTATACCCATTTTTTGGTACACAAATACATTACCTAACACACATGTCTAAATAGAGATAATTGGAAAAGTGATACATTAACTTTTCACAAATCACTTGATTAACAGTCTATATTCTTGTATTGTATTTACAGATTCTTGACAGAGTAAAGGTTTCACACAAGATAAATGATTTTGTCACAGTTGGCTTAATTTTCTCATTACCCTGTGAGGAGCTTGAGCTTACAAACTATAAGAATTAAACTTTACTTATTACTTTTAATAAAAAGAAATAATCTATCAGAAATTCTGAAAGACAATTCCACAATCATAACATTGAGATTGAGAGATACTGAGAACACAATACAGATTTAATATTAGATTGATGATTTTTCAGGGTTTACTAGGGAGTTTCTCAAGGGGAAGAATCAAGCCACTGAAGCATGATGAAGCTTGGTGTACCTGCCCATCTTGTATGGGCCTTTATGATTGATTTGTATGCTGGCTTCATGAGAATAAGTTTCTGTGAGTGGGAAAGTTCTGGGCTTTGCTTGTAGCTATGGTTTTACTGGGAATTATGTACCTAAGTAAAAGTTAACCCCTGGTCGTCTTTTGGGATTGGATTTGAGGGTCTGATCTTTTGGTGATGTTTTGGGGAAATACAGTATAGGTATTTTAATCTTGTATTATTCCTTCTGAGTTAGGGAAAATTTTAATCATGTCAATTCTATAGGTTAGGATGTTAATGAGAGAGTTCATGCAAAGGGGACTGAGTGGGCAATCACATCTTGCCATGGGGCCACTGTGTGACGTCTTTAGCTGCCACAAGTGACCTTGTCAAGACATCATGGGCTGATGGCTCCCAGGACCTATTTGTGTCAAGCCATCCACACAAAAGGTCATTTTGGTACTCAAGCTGTAGTTGACTCTGTAAAGAGGTAATGGGTAGCTCCTGGAATAAGTACTGTAGCAAATAAAATCTGTACAAGCTAATCTGTTTGCCACAAATTCAACCAATGGACATTCAGACAGAAAGGTTTATGTGGTAGACCTTTTAGCATATTGTCCATCTGCGAGTCTGCAAATTGATTACATCAGCATGCCAAAAGCTAGAAGATACAAGTTTTGTCTGGTAATTATGGACAGATTAATTAAGTGGCCTGAAGCATTTCCATCAAATACAAATACAGCTAGATTTGTGATAAAAGTGTTGATTAAGGAAATTATTCCTAGATTTGGAATACCACTTACCATAGACTCTGATAAGGGATCTCATTTCACCCAGGATAAACTGAAAAGAATCTATGAGAATTTGGAATAACACCCAAATATTATGTTCCTTTTCACCCACAAAGTTAAGGTCAAGTGAAGAGTGTAAATAGGGAACTCAAGACTATGGTGGGGAAAATTTGTGCTGAAACTCATCTAAAATGTCCAGATATTCTTCCCATACCTTTGTTTTACCTACATACAAGACCAAGAGCAGATTTACATGTATCATCCTATGAAATGCTCTTTGGACATGCTCCACTACAGGCAAAGACTTGTAAGACAGTCTATACATCTCTCTTAGGAGGAGATTGTTAGCTTGCTTCATACTTAAGGGCTTTACAAAAACAACTCAAAGAATTACATCATATGGAAGTATTTATCCAAACTGGTCCATTGGATTATTCTCTCCATAATTTCAAACCAGGAGATATGGTATATGTTAAAAATTTTGCTAAAACATCAGCAACACGAGAGTTGGTTAGGTCCTTACACAATTGTATTAGTTTCTCCATCTTTGATAAAAGTTTTAGGTAGAGATTCATGGTATCATTGTTCACATATAAAATTGGCACATGATATTAATAATGAAAATGTACAAATCATTGAAGAAGAAATTGAAGAAGAAAAAATTGTGGAAGCTGAGAATCATCAGGCAAATTGAATCTAGAGTCAGAAAGATCAGTAAGGAGAGGACCATTCCAGTGGAAGAGGATATTTGTAAGAGGACAATGCAGATCAAGAGGAGAATTCAAGAACTTAATGGACATTGTTAATAGATTGGAAAGTTTTATAACTATTGAGATAATGACTTTGAATGGGATTTATAATGAAAAGGATCACAGGATTAATGGACTAATGAATTAAGAAATTTTGGATAATGTATTATAGCACAAAATAACATAACACATATTCACACAAACATAAATATATTTACTACCATGTAGTTGGAGAAGAAGAATTATTCAAGCAAGATAAGATGAGAAGAGAAGGAAATATCTGAAGTAGTGGTAAGTATATTACATGCAACAGTAACATAACACTAACATAACAGTATCACTGACATAATACTAGTAAAACAATAAAACAAAGCAAAAATAACAATATAACAAAAACAAGCAAACATAAACAAGGTTAAGTTACATTGATTCACTATTTGAATGAGTGAAACAATGTATAGCTAGGGTACTAACAATGTTATAATTAACTATAAATTAGTTAGTTATTAACAAAATTTACATACTTAGTTTAGTATAGGAATATAGGTAGAATGGAGAATTTTGAAGTTAAGGATTTAGTTTGGTAGGATTAAAGTAAATTAAATAAAGTAAGATACTGACTTACATTACAACATACATAACAAACAACACATAACACAAATGACATATAACATCACATATCAAACAAAAATTTAAATACATATGTAAATAGTGTTTATAATAGTTAGGATTGCAAAATTAATTATATTGTGGTGTATATTGTGATAGAGGTTTCAAACACAAGAACTGGAGTTACAATATGGGATATTGTTGGAGTCTCAGTCACAATGGGGGAGGGGCCCCAGGAAATATTCTAGAATCTTAAAAGAGCAGGAGAGTCTGTGCGAGAGGCAGTTAGCTCTCTCAATCCTGAGATAGCCTGAGGAAAAGGTCTGTTCAAGACTTGCCCTTAAGAAAAGACTTACATCTTTCTCCTGGTGACTGGACACCCTCCCCTCCCCATTCCCAACTGAAGTGGCCAGCTGGAGAAGACACAAAGCAACTGACAAGATCACCTCACAGTTCCTGGTGCCTTGGGTCTGAACTGTGTCCAGTGGGGCCAAGACCAGGGCCATCCAAACCTGAATCTCGCAGGGGCCAAAGGCTGCCAAGACCTGGGTTCCCCAACTTGAGGAGGGAGAAAGGGATAGCTAGACTAGGGAAACCTTTTTTCCCTCTTTCCTCAAAAACTCCTCCTGCAGCCATTTCCCATGTGTTATCCCAAATTGATCAGTTAGTATAAAGGTTGTTGTCTTCCCCAACTGATTCTAGTGTAAATGGGGAAACGGTTCCAGCTTGAGGGGGGAGAGTAACTTCTCTATCTGAGGAAGGAAGCTCTATATATCATAGTATTAAAGGGAAGTCAAGAGGCACTTTGGGTGAGCAGCCATAGCTGAGGGGAGGCTGAAGGGGGGGGGGGGAGGAAATACTGTATAATTGAAAATCTGTTACCATAAAAAAAGAACTACATTTCTCAAGAGCCCACTGACTTCCTGTCATTATGTACTTCCTATAGACAGAGGATATAATGCGAGGACAGGGAGAATCCCGCCTCTTCTTGGGCTTGCAGCCAGCAGTGATAGTAGTGAGTGGGGATTTTAAAAATGACTAACCAGCCATGGGCACATGGTTTTTATTTTGTACCCTCTTTATTCTTCAATTTCTAATAATCTTTGATAAAACTAAAAATATAATATTTTATTATTTGAGATATAAATATAATTTTTACACTGCAGACTCACTCCCCTTCTTCTCTCCCTTGGCCAAGTTACACATCAGATGTCTCTCCTGAACCCTGCCTTGAGAGGGGAGATCTCCATTCTTTCTCTCTCTCTTTTTACCATCAGACTAATTCTCTCTATTATAATGTATATGTATGTATGTAATATATATGTAAATATATATGTATATGTATAATATATGTGTATAAAATATGAAATGTATACGTGTATAAGTATAGCAGACATGTATATATTATATGTATGTACTATATGTATATATGAAAATTTTATGTACATACATTATTTATGTTTAATTTTATCTATTGTTACATATATTTTGCATAAGTGAGTTTAATGTGGTTTAATTTCTTTGTAAAACTTATGCAATGTTGTATTTATTGGAATTAAAAAATTTTTTTCTCTAAGTTTGCTGTTGTGCATTACAATAGTAGTGGAATGTTCTGTATTAGTTGATAAGAGTAGTATTTATGCGTTTAATGTGTGCATGGAAGTTGTGTTTGTCTTTTGCTTTTGATGTTATTTTCTTATTGTACTTTTGCATATGTTTTATCTGTGTTTGAAATTTGTGCTTATTTATTATTTAATTCCCTTTTTTCCTTTCCTTGATAAAATCCCTAGAATAGTATGGTATTAGATAGTTTAAGGTAGTTGAGTGTACATTGTTTGTCATTTTGGGTAGATATTTTAGTTTAGGTAATATGTGAGTTAGCACACAAATACCAAAATAGTGTTTTCAACATGATTTAGGCTTTGTGCAAAGGGGGGACTGTAGCAAGGGAAAGAATGATTGACAGGTCTTGAGACATAGAGTCTTTCCTAAGCTGATTGAATCAGAGTTCTAAGGAATAGTTTTGCCAACTGCCACTCTGGAGCTGAAAGGTGAAGGAGGAAGGTATATAGCTGAGACATCCTGGAAATCCATCCATCAAGCAACTGGCCTTTGAGGATCTACTGACTTTGGTGAGAGGAGATCTCCAGTCTTCTGGTGGACAGTTACTAAAGAGCAGAACTCTACTTTGCTAAGACCATCTGAGAACACCATATCTGGGATGCCTATAATCTGATCAACCATTGACACTGTGTGTGAGAATTTTGGGTTTGTTGTGGGATTTAGTCTTGACAGCCTTTAGTTATATAGGTCATCAGAGTAAGCTTAATTAGATAATTAAATATATAGTTTGCCCTTGAGCTAATTCAGGTTTAGGCATTTTGGATGAGCCTTCTTGGAGTCCAGGCTGATTCCTTCCTCTTTTACTCTCCAAACCGTTACCTTCTAGAGCCTCTAATCTTCCCAACCAGCACAAGCCAGGCGGGAGAAATCCTACACCTTTTCCTTCTCCCTTCTTCTTAAATTTCTTTCCACTATATTAATTAAATAACCATAAATTTCCAGACTGACTTGGGTAAAATTTTTATTATTATTTGGGATATCCATGGTGACCATTAATTAATATAGTTTAGGTCACAATGCTAAAATTATCCTTTACAGTTGAGAGACCACAGTATAAGACAGCAGTTTATTCTTTCATGAAAGGGGCATTCCCAGCTCTGGGTGCTTAAGAACTGTCAGAGTATTGAATCTAAAGAATCAACTTATAGTTTCTTCCAATCATAGAAACTTCCTCCCTTCCCACTTCCCTCCTAGACATCATCTTTGACATCTTTCAAAGATAAGTGTGTTACAGGTAGTAGATTATAATCTTAAGTGAGTTAAAAGATAAGGGATTTACTGGGCTGCAGATTTCAAGATAAATTTGTTGCTGGATTGTGAATTACCATTGGGTGGGCACGCTTTGTCCCCAGAGGACTACTCCACCCTTCTAGGCCTTTGAAATTTGAAGTAGATAGGCCAAGGGTTTTGTTTTTAGAGAAGGGGATTAGTCTAAAAGGACATAAAATACTAACTTCTGTGTGAAGTGGAAATTGAGAGGAACTTGAAAATATCAAAGTATGCTATTTAAAAAAATATGACCAGGTAAATCCATAAACTATAATGCTTTATTGAGAGAGAGAGAGAAATAGGGGACACTGTCTCAAGTTATTGACCCAAGGCAACTGCCCAAAAGTTCACAGAAAAATCCCTTATTTATAGGTGAATTCTAATGCAATCAAGCCTCTCAGAAGTGATTATAACATTTTTACAAAGGTTGGAAACAGAAGATTGAATAGCTTTACAATAGATACCTTCAAGCTAATTAACATCTTCAAGAAATTGGAGAATATCTTTACAGTAGGATATATCCAAGCAAATCAATATTTTTAAGAAATGATCAGGAAGTTGGAGACAAATACAAAGAAGGGAGGAGTCTGGGACTGGATTATCTAGGAGGGGCTGATGAGAGCATAAGTCAAGCCATTGGGCTTGACCTCCTGGAAAAAGCTTCAATAGATACAATATAATACAAGGAGACCTTAGGAGAGACTTCTAAAATAAAAGGGTACTCAAGATTGGTACTTAAGATTTGATCTCTCAGTCTGGGCACTTGCCCCAGGCAAGTTCCCAGACAAATTTCAAAGACCCAACCCAAACACAAGTTTTTGGAGATATTAATAACTCTCTATGACTTGAGAATAACAAACTGTTATAGAAAATGTTGGGGTGAAACACTTCTTATAAGAAAGTGTCAACTAGAAAAAACGCAGAACTATTAAATAGACAAAATCACTCTTTAATCAAGGGAAAAGGGATTAGTAATACTAAGTGGGACAACAGAGACTGCACAGAGTCTGGACGCCCTGGTCACTGACCCCTGGGAGTGCCACTGACTCAGGATAGACTCCCAGGAACAAAAGAATTTGTGGAACCTATATACCACTCTAGATGACCTGGGGGCTTGGAGTGAGAGGGACAGTTGACTGACTTTACAATGGTAAGAAAGGAAAATGAGGAGTTCCAGACAGGAATAACAGTGAGGGGCTGATGCCCTACAATAGACACAAAAGGGAAAGACTCAGCCCAGGGCTGGGTCACCTTGGTAATGGACCTTAGCCTAGGGAGAGAAAAAGGGATTAGCTGCTCCCACCCAAACTACCAGGAAGTCCATTGTCTGGTGAAGTGGGACCTTCCCTCAAGGGGAAAGCTCTCCTGTGACAAGGTCAAAACCTGGGGTTTCTACCCTCAAACTAAATAAACTGGGGATCTCTAGATCTCCATGTTGACAAAAGACACTGATTATAGCCTACTTAAAGCCTACAAAAAGCTGCTGAAAAATAAGGAGGTGGGGAATGAAGGTATCCAACGCAGGGGGCATTATTTTTAAATCTAGAAGGTCAGGAACAAGACTGGCTGGGGAATGAAGACAGACTAGCTTAGATCCCTTCACAAAATGGAGGCACCAGAAGGATATCATCATTGGGAGAAGGGGTTAGGGGCAGGGTAAGCCATGCTAATAGATTCCCATGGTGAGCAGGTTGCAAGGTTAGAATGAAATAGGATGAAACTCTGGGCACTAAGGGAAACAAGATAACAGTGGAACCATGCTGAAGTCCAGAAGTCAGGAAGAATCCCAGAGGGGTATTAAAAAATAATGGGGGAATAAAAGAGGAAAAGAACACTATCACAAGTAAATTAATAATCATCAAAACCATTTGATCCTGTTTTAAAAGTTTACCAGTGGTACAGATTAAGTAAGCAAGACCTTGAAGTGACAGAATATGGAAACAGTTTTTGATAAACTAGCCAAGAACCTCAAATACTAAAATAAAGACCCAAGTTAATAGCAAAACAGGAAGGTAATCTGGCAGATAGTAGGTATAAATCAATATCTCACAATATATAACATAATTAGTGTGTGGAATGAGAAATTAGTGTGTTATTCTCAAATTATTAAAAGTTAATATCATACGGTTGTTGTTCCCCCCTCCCCCATTCTTACCAAAGCTTTGGAGCTTTAAGGGAGCCTGTCTGAGAATTGCTCCAGGCAGGAGTCCCAGGTTGATGGTCTTAGATCCTGAAGGGCTAATCTTTTGTCTTAAGAGGATTCTCCTATGGTATCTTTATATTTGGATTATTGAAGCTTCTAACAGGAGGTCAAGCCCAATGTCTTGAATGATCCTCTCCTCAGCCCCTCCTAGATCATCCAGTCCTCAACCCCAACCCGATTTATATCTTCTCCCAACTTCCTGGTCATTTCTTTAAAATATTGACTTGTTTGGAGATATCTCCAATTTCTTAAAGATGTTAATAAGCTTGAATGTTTTACATTTACAACCATTGTAAAATGTTATAATCCCTTCTAAAAGACTTGATTACATCAGGCTCCTATAAAAAGGGGTTTTTCTGTGAATTATTGAGCATTTGTCTTGGGTCACAACTTCAGACAGTGTCCCACATTTTCTCTGTAATCCCTTGGGGCATTGTCTTGTCTGTCTTGGGTCTTCAATCTGAGACAATCCCCATTCTCTCTCTCTCTCTCTCTCTCTCTCTCTCTCTCTCTCTCTCTCTCTCTCTCTCTCTCTCTCTCTCTCTCTCTCTCCCTCCCTCTCTCTCTCTCCCCTCCTCTCTCTCTCTCTCTCTCTCTCTCTCTCTCTCTCTCTCTCTCTCTCTCTCTCTCTCTCTCTCAAAACCTCATGTTTTAAATGATTGTAGTCTACAGTCATATATTTTTTGTTAATAAAATAAGAATGTAAGTATAAGAAAATAAGAAAAAAATAAGAGGGTGAACTTTGAAATTTCCAAGGCCCCCTTGTTAACTTGGAAAAAACACAGAACTATTAAATAGTCAGAGAAACCAAATCTTTAATCAGGAGAGGGATAGTGTTCAATATTTAGACATTCACACAGAGTCACACACCCCAAACCCTGGCAGTCTGGTACAGGGAGATGATAGCTCCGAAGCACCACAGAATTTGAGGAAGATATATACTTCTTGGTGAACTGGGGATAGAAGAGTATGGTTAATTGGCTTTACAATGGCTACAAAAAAATGAGAAGTTTCAAGGTAGCATTATCAGGGAGAGACTGATGCTTTACAATGAACACAAAAGAGAAAGATCCAGTCAAGAGCTGGGCTTACTTGGGAAAGGACTTTGACACAATGGGAGAAACTACCGGGACCAAAGGGTACTTAATATCTGATTAGGTTAGTTAGCCCCACCTAACTGGGACCACCAAATAATTTAATGTTTAATATTTTTATTTATTTAATATTTGATAATTTAATTTAAGGTATATTGTTAGTGTGAAACTCATGAATCTAGGATCTCCCTCTGGGTGAAACTTTCATGTGACAAGGTAGACTTGGGGGACTTCAGATCTCAAGTTGCTACAAACTTGGGGTTTCTAGATTTTAAGTTGAAACCCTCAATTTCCACCCCACACAATTAGTTTATATATCTATAAACATAGATATATAGTTTAATTATAAAAGGTTATATCAGATAAATTAGAGAACAGAAAAAAGATAGCATTCACAACTATAGATAAGGGTGGGAAGTACTGACCAAACAAAGGAGAGAATAATGAGAAATAAAATATATAATTCTGACTACACAAAATTAGAAAGCCATTGCACAAAAAATCAATGTTAGAAGAGAAAACACTAGGAAAAATATTTATAGCAAAATTTTTCTGACAGTATGATATCTTAGAAAAATAGGGAATTTAAATATATATATATAAGAAGAGTTATTTTTCCCCAACAGATAAATAACACATAAACAAATAATTTTCAAAAGAAGAATGTAAAATATCAACAAACATGAAAAAAGGCTCCAAATCACTCAGGATTGGGTGGGCAGAGTAAATTAAACTAACTTTGAGGTGTGAAGATGGGATTAACTCTCCTGTGCCCATTTTTAAGATTTAAATTTACCAGAAGGGTATATACCACATTTATCCTTAAGTGGGGGTGGTCTGTGACCCAATTGTGCTAAAGCGGGTGACAAATCAGAACCCACTGACTTCCCAGGGGGCAGTCGTAAGCAAAACTATAGACTATAATTGGCCCACAAAAGTAGAGGAAGGCACAGGAAGTAATGCAAAGAAGCATCTTTAAAAGGAGTTACAATTTCCTGTGAGGGAGGTTTTTTTTTTGTTCTTCAGAGTTCTGGCTCGAGTTGGAGTCTGATGGAAGAATCTGCTTACTGGACCTGAGACCTTGGACTTGGTGAGACTGTTCTTAAATCTCTCCCTTTCCTGGATTTTCTGGAGGGACTAGCCTCAGGAGAAGTCTCCCCTCTTGAGAGAGGCTTTGTGGTTGAAGCCCTTGTTTTATTCATCACCGGCCCTTGGCTCAAGGCTGAGACCCCTCAAGCTGAGCTCTAATTATCCCTGCCTGGATTGAGTCAGGGGCTAGAGCAAAATACTTAGTGTGTAAGGTTAGATATCTTACCCTATCCCTCTCTCAGATTTTTTTTACTTTCAGTCTCTTTCTCCTTATGTAAGTAAACTGCCATAAAAAGTCATTCTGACTTGAGTAATATATTTCTTGGAGACCACACTCTTAGATATTCAGTCCAACCATAATTTTATCCTTTAGAGAACTTTAAACTTTACCCATTTGCTTGATTAAGATTGGTACAAAAAGTGGGGAGGAGGCAGCTGGGGAGCTCAGTGGATCAAGAGCCAGGCCTAGAGATGGGAGGTCCTGGGTTCAAATCTGGCCTCAGACACTTCCCAGCTGGGTGACCCTGGGCAAGTCACTTAACCCCCCCCATTGCCTACCCCTTACCACTCTTCTGTGGTATATACAGTACTGAGTACCAATATACAGTACTGATTCCAAGATGGAAGGTAGGGATTTTAAATTTAAAAAGGAGGGCAGGGGACTTTTTGCCTTAATATAGGCAAAAGAGGAAAATAAATATTGATGAAGGGGTTACATGAAGTCAGGTGCACTAATAAATTGATCCAATGATTATGGAAAATAATATGAAACAATAAAAGTCACTAAATTACATTTCTTTTGATCTAGAAATACTAACCCTAAATACATAACCTATATTTCAAAGATCAAAGACAGTGAAAGGACTTAACTAGATATAGATACAAAGAGTAAAAGATACTTACACACATACATATATACGTGTATGTATAATATAGCAAAGAACAAGAAACAAAGTGGGTGACCCATTGTTTAGGAAAATGGCTGATATAGGAATGCACTAGAATATTATTGCATCAGAAGAAATTCTAAAAGAGATGAATTTAGAGAAACATGGAAAAGAAGTTACTTGAACTAATGAAATACACCCAAAAGAATAATTTGTAGAGTTAAGGTAAAATGTAGGGGTTGTTGACTGAATATATTATGCTAGTGGTCGCCAGGGATTTGACTCTATGTGGTATTTAGGCTTAGCTCTGTGTGGCAGCTGAATATTAAGGACCTGTCTCTTTCCTGATTAAAGACTTGGTTTTGCTGACTATTTTAGTGGTTCTGTGTTTTTCCAGGTTGACAGGCTAAATAGAAACATGTTGAGAGAGCTCTGTACCATACTATTATGCCAAGATATCCAAGATACTTAAAAAAAAAAAAGAAATCCCTGTTGAGAGAAAAGTTGAAACTGAAAAATGCTGTTTGTCTTATAAAAACAGGATTCCTGAGACCAGATAGGGAAATACAGTATTAGCTAAGGATATCACTAAATTTTTAGTTGGGTTTGAACCAGTTTCATTTAGTTTTCAACTCATCTGCTTACTCTTTTGAACTCTTATCCAAACTATGCTTGTGTAATTAGCTCATAAATATTAACTGACACATCCTAGGGGTGGAGTGCAATGTATCAAATGGGAGGGGGAACATATAGAAGGGAAATATGTAGAGACATTTTGGGAAATTTATGCACATCCTAGTACCCAGCCAATAGGGAATGGAGGGGAAGGAACTTTGCATTAGGATTAGGGATGAAAGAAAACTTGCCATGACAAGCCAACTCACTTGTGCCACTGTTTGTAGTACATACCCATTCTTGCCAGAATTAAATAAAACTTTCACATACTCACCAAAGGAGGGTCTTGAATTTTATTTATAACACTGTTATATACTTTTCTTGAAATCCCTATTGTTCCTGAGAACAAATCCCCAAGTCTAATAGTTTTAGAAGAAATTTATTAGGTCATTTGGTAGAGGGGAGCAAACCCTAAATTCCAAAAGGTTTATATTATAAAGGATTTAGGCAAGAATACCCACACATGAACTCCACATACACAGTTAAGCAGTTTTGCCAAGAGGCAAGTAGAAAGCAAGATATATTAATATGGGTATGAATAAACGTAAATATTCAATAAAAGTTGACCTAAGGCAAAGCACAACAGAACAGAACATAAGCTTGGGTAGACGCAAAATAAAATCCATGTTTAAGGACCCAAAACAAGAATGTTTTGAGTGGATCTAAGTCCTGGGGAAACCCAAAATTCCTTGTGGCTACTTCTAGCATTTCTGGAGAATTACTGAGGTCAGCCTGAAACTTGTGTTTCTCTAGTTAGATTTAAACAGTTTTCCAAACAATATAATAAAAGCATATCTCACATTCTCATTAACCAAGAATCTTTCTTGTAGAAGCTCCTGTTAGTGCAATTGGTGGTTATTAGTCTGATGAAAGTCATTGTATACTATAATGTACAATGATCACCAGATTACTGGTATCCCAGGTAAAGAATTTCTTCTTAAATCAGCCTGCCATTGTACAAACAAGTTCTTGGGCTTAAACTTGGACTTTGTTGCTGCTCAGCAATTCTTTTAATAATCTCTGGATAATTGCTGATAAAACCATGCAATATGATCATTCAGCTATTCCTTTAAGAATTCTAGCCCATTCTTTTACCATTCACCAATGGCTTCAACTTTACTTTATAACTGTCATGTACATAATGCTTTATATAGTTCATGAATCACTTATCCCATCTTTTTTTTTCAAAGGAAAAAACTGAAGCTGACAGATTAAATGGCTTTTAGGTCATAAAAAAAATAAGGGTCAAAACTGAGACTTAGATCCAGGTCTTGACATTACAAATCATTTGTGCTTTCTGCTACATCACAACTACTTTATAAATTCAATTCAATTTAATAAGTATTTATTAAATGCCTACTATAAGGTTTAACTAAAATGATCACTTGTCTAAAATATCCTCATTTCCATTTCAGTGTATCAGTGTCTTTACATCCATCTTATTATTACATTTCATCCTCAGTACTTTGATGTTCTCAATCAACAAACATTTATCAAGGGCCACTGTATTCCAGGCATTTCCCCAGGCACTGGAAATATAAAGAAAAATGAAAGTCCCTGCCTTTAACTTTATGTTCTAATTGAGAATATAGCCTCATATCTAGATATATGTAAAATATGTCCAGAATACATAAAAGATAACTTTGGAGAAGACTCTAGCATCTGGAGAGTTTAGAGAAGATCTTGTGGGCCTGGAAATAAAACTTGAAGGAAACCAGGAATTACCCTTCTGATGGTGTTTTGTGCTTTCTGTACTTCAACACCATGACCAAACTGCAATGGTTCCCTCAGTATATGGTACTTCCTCACCTTGGAACATTCATCTTCCCAAGGAAAATTAATCTAACATGTTGTCCCCTTTTTAACCTTGGTGAGTTCCCTCCAATGTCTCTGTTTGGGAGAGGGGTCCAAGCTGAACGACCTTCATTCTCATCCCAGCCATGCTTCTGATCTTCTGAATTTCAACAACCTACCCCTATATTGGTACTTTCCCCAAACTCCCACTACTTTTCAGCTCTCTTTCCTATGTTGTCTTCCTTCATTAAACTGTAGTTTCCTTAATTAGGGATTGTCTTTCTTTTCCCTTGTATCTGTATCCCTAGCACTAGCACAGTGCCTCGCACAGAGTTAATAATGTAATAAATGTTTGTTGCCTACCTGTAAGTCATGGATCACAAAAGGCAAAACAAAGAAGACAGAGTATTCTAGGTATAGAGAACAGTTAAATACAGAGGAGGGGGAATGAGAGACAGAGTGTTGTGTTTGAGAAATGACCAGTATAATTAGACTATAAAGATCAAAAGGGGAAGACTATGGATAGGAATCAAGAAACTTAGAGTCCTTGAAGCCCTATTCTGGACACAGGACTGGGTAGGAAATGAGACTAGGCACTTTGAAACTATCAAAGAAGACTACCCTGTTATACTTTGAACAAAAGGGTAAAATAGAAATGTGAAGAATCCATCAATCACCTCCTTCGTAAGCTAAAAATTAATATACAATAACTACACGTATTATATTTAATAATATGTATTAATAATAACTAAAGTAAAAAGCTAGAGTAAAAAGGGAGCTAACTCAGTCATGATCCAGAGAGAAGAGAGAGAGTAGGCTGAGTAACAGACACTTATATACAAATAACATAAGCATGCAACTTGGGGACGAAAAGAAAAGGGATGCTGGGTAATGAAAAAGAATCCTGGGAGATGGAGTCCAAAGGTTGAAGATTTCTAATTGCACATTATCCCCTGTGATCCTTTTGGGAGAACAGTCTCCCCAAAGGGATCATTTTAAACATAACCAACTTATAAATTGCAATAATTTGTGGATAAAGGGAAAAGAGAACAAAACCAATGATTGCTAGGTGCATTGACAAAAAGCCAATTAGGGGGAACTCCCCTTTGGAATAAGAGTATACATATAAAACAAATTCATTCAACACCCCACAGTTCAATTTAGCACATCCCAAAGTTCACTTTGGATCTTTGGTGTAGCGTGTGGTCTCTGCAAGCATCTTTGTGACACCTTTACCAAACAGTTCACATTCTGAATTTGGGGAGGTAGCAAGTTTCTTATCCTAAAATTATTCTCAAAAGAATTTAAACTTTCCATTATAGGTTAATAATATATTCCCCCCTGAGGATGATGGTGACAACCACAGGGATCACTCAGGGATGCATGGCTGAGTTATGAAGTATATGAATCAATTGGCAAAAGAAATAAAAAAACATCAAAAGATCCAAATAAAAGAGAAAAAATAACTTGTGGATGAAATATAAAATATAAAAGTCTTATGTGTAAAAATTCTAAGTTAAGGAAAAATAAACCTATACTAGGTCCTTAAATCAGGGACCAATTAAAGTGATTTATGTAATTATGCATTTACCCAATCAGTAGCCAGGACTGCAGAAAGTTTGCCACACTATGAAAGACAGAAAAGGGACTAGATTTCAGCAGCAAATTGGGAAATACCATTCATTGGTCTGATTTTACCTTTTCTCTCAGGGATACTGGAGCCAGGATGGCAACCAAAGTAAGGTGCTTGGTAGAATGTGGCTTGGAGGAAGATGTACCTCTGACATATGTAAAAACAGCCTCAACCTCAAACACCAAACAAGTTCAAGTTCTCTTGTCTTGGCTCAAATTTTCACCAATTCTACTAGGATTGGTTAGTCTGTATCACCTTGTGCTTGATAGGCATTATTCAGGTTAGCTTTGTGCTTCTTTGGCACTATAAAGTGGCTCTTTTTGTGTTCCCTTCTGGAATCAGACACAATCATTAAGCAAAGTCCCATAATTTAAAAAAATGATCAATGGCATTAGATCTATATTTTAAAGCTTTTAGGTATACATTGACATTAGGGTTAATGATCATTTTAAAATTTACCCTAGTGCAAAATCAAAAAACCTTAATAATACTGGTAACATGTGCTTCATGTTTAAAAAAAGGAGAGAGAAAAAATAAAACCCCAATACTGTATTGCACATACCAGGAAGAAAAAAAATTTTCAAAATGTTTTTAAAATAAAAAAAAATTATAGCTTACAATCAGTGACACACTGTGGAAGTCAAGGAAAGGTAGAATACAAAGGTTTCTCATCCCAAAATGAGATCCATTTCCTTTTTAACTTGGCCACAAACCACTGTGTGAATGCAAATGATTTTCACAAAGTAACAGCTTTATAAAACACTAGTACAATAGATAATGCACATTTAAAGAAGGTATCTAAATTCCCAAAATTCACAATAGCCCAGTTAATGACAATAGCAAACCAACCAACTATTTTATAGGATTCATATGAGTCTCTGTATAGCCACTTGCTATGTGACATTTTAAAAAACCCATGAAATGATGGATACTTGTCACAAATTCTACAGATGAAGCAAATATTTCAATCTTGACAAAGATATTTTTAACAAAGTCTATTACTACCATCATTCCAAAATTTGGCAGTGGAGCCCAGGACAAAATGACACATCCCTCTACTTCTGATGAAAATCTTTTGGATCTAAAACATCACTAAGAATCTAGATCATTCTGGTGGAAGTAGATTAAACTTAAGAGTTAAAATATAAAAAAAACAAAAAACATCCATTTTGAAGCTATGAGGTTTCATGCTTTATATAAAACTTTTGTGGCAGGAACTTCTATTTTGTTCTCTATCTTTAATTCTTCATTCTTTATTTTATATATATATACACATATATATGTGTATATATACATATAATATTTTGTATATTTTATACTATATATAATATATATTTTGTTCTCTACCTTTAATATGAATAATATATATACATATATACATATGTAAACCTCAAATTTCCTTAGACTTATAATTGTTGAAAATTTCACCATTGGGATATTTCATACTTGGAAAATTTCTTACTGATAGTCTATTGGAATGGGAACTCCATTGGCATGGGAGGTTCCTTCTCTTCCCTTCTTAAGATTACTTTAGGACAGAAACCCTTTGCTGAACAATGGAAAGGACTTTGACCTATGCTTAAGCATAGAACAGGAATTTCTGTGAGTCTTGATTGATTTTAGAATTGATACAATGGAGATACTTGGAATAAATCTCCACCCTATTCAGTCCTAATAGGATTGAGTAAGGGCTGCAGCCTAGATCAAAATTTAATTATTCCAATCTCTACCATACTCAAGTTAACAGGATTTAGAAAGGGCTGTAACAAAGGAGTAAAGATTTAATCATTTGAAAAATATGACCTTCAACAGACATGTGCAAAAGCCAGAAACCTCTGGGCGGTCCTGGGTTAAGCGAGAGCCTCCATTGACAGGGAAATTGATGAAGAGTGATTGGTAGATGTGAGGACTGAGGGGAGGCAACTTGGATGGTGTCCTTAAAGATAGGAGGGTCTGGAGACTGGAGGGGAGTTTTTTTGGTCGGTGTGGTTCCTGGGCTCTGGGGAAGCTTGCTCTGAAGGAAGCTGAAGGTGGGGGCCTCTGAGACTGTTTCTCCATTTTGGACACGTGAGTAATAGGGACTGATCTCTTTTCTTTGCCCCAGCTATCTAAGGGCTTGGGCCTTTTGGCCCAGCCTAAACAGAAGGGGCATTTAAGCCCTATTCCCTTCTCTCCCCTTTCTCTCTCTATATATATCTCTAATTCCTTTCTTACTCCTATTGTAATTAAACTCCAAAAAAGGCTGACGGCTGACTTGAGTTTTCATTAAGGAATTACATAGCTGATTCCTGGGCGACCTTAAATTAATATATATCAGTCTTTTAAAGTGATTCCCTTGTAACACATATAATATTTTGTATATTTTATACTATATATAATATATATTTTGTTCTCTACCTTTAATTCAACATTATTTATATATATAATTTTATATTATATATATCATACAGAAGCTACTAGATATCAAAAATCATTTCTCAAGACCCTTTAAAATCAATTGAGATATTTAGTTCATTAAATTCTCTAAAGGTTGTATGCAATTATAACCAGTTTTAATGGAGTCCATTCATCCTCTATGTGACAATTAACAAAGGCAAAAAGAAACAAACAGCTGTATAAGCAACATGTGACCTTGATGGATTAGGTGACAAATTCAGCATACATAAAGATTTATGGTTTTGCCACTGAAGAGAGTTTGTGCAAGATGACTATGGGCTTATACAATGATATTTTGTTCAGTACAGTTATAGGGGGGAGGTACAAATAAAAATTTTGTAACAGAATATATCTAATATCTAAAACACAGTAGCTTAAAATGATCCAGTGTAACAGAAAGATATTGATTAGATTAATATATGAACTTAAAAAAGTAAACCTTAAAACAATCAGCAAATATAATAAGTGTGACTGGATAAAGAGTGAATTCAAAAGTCCTTTTCTCCAATTCCAATAGAGTTGTTCACTATAATGGAGGGGAAACAAAACTCAAGTTAACATCAATAAACTTCCAAATTTCTTTAAGGTTCATTAACCTCCCCAGTATTTATCATCCATTTGCATTTCTTTTGTCACCCCTCTGGAGTTCCTTATACATGAATTGGGTAGAATTTCAATTCTACATGTTGAGAGTATTTAAGATTTTCTAAACTGTCACAATATTCCAGTTTGGTCTGTAATTCAAGCAGCCTAGCTTGTTGCTGCATACTCTTGAGGAGAAGTAAATAAAATGGGAAGTATCCCATGAAAATTAAAAACTGCCATTAAAAGAATTAAGCAGAGCCAATATAAAATTCTTAGCTCTACCAACTGAAACTGTTCTTTCAGAGTTTCATGCATACTTTGAGATAGCATTATTCCTAAAAAAAAAAAGTGGAATGGATTCTATTTACAGGTAAAACAAAAAAACCCTAATTAGAAGGGAAAAACCCTTTCCGGTGTTTGCTAAAGGGCTTTTAAAAGCTATTCTCCTGTGCCATCTTCCCCAAGGGCAAAACTGCTAGGGAGAACAATAGGGTATTTTAATATAAAAGAAAGAGTACTCCTTGGTGTTTGGGGTCAGGAGAAAAAAATCAGAGACAAAATCCCAAAATCTTTGGCTTCAAATCCACTGGTATGGGCTATCTGCTTTCTCTGTTATGCTGGGTTGTGTGTGTGCATGTGTGTGCGTGTGTGTGTGTGTGTGGGGGATTTGGCAAGGTCAGTTTTAGAATTCAGCTTAGAAGCATTTTTTCCTGTTCCATGCTGTGTTCCCCTGCTGAAAAATGGCTAGGACAGACTGGAAACCCACATTGTAGGGAAAGGTGGGGTGGAAGAATTTATATGTCACCTTCTGGGCAGGACCAAGAAGTCCCACAATTAAATGTCACAAGTACTAGTTAGCTATTTACTAGGGATATATAATCTAAAATTTTAAGTTAAAGGTTAGGACCTTTAGGACAAGTCCTCATCATGACTCCCACCCCAACAACAAGTCACATGATATACCCCAGTAGCAAGGCAATGAAGAGAATATAGGTACAGAGAGACTGTGTTAAGATAACAGTTCAGGATGATCTACCAACTTGGGGACAAATTAAGACATTTTCAGCCCAAACACAAGCAAGGATTTTCACCTCCTGATTGTACTGCTGCCTTTAACTTTACACCAATGACTCCGACTTTCTCAGTGGTCTTACAGATGTGTATATTATCCCCCAAGAATTTTAGAATTTCTTGTTCAGGGGGGCAGCTGGGTAGCTCAGTGAATTGAGATCCAGGGCTAGAGATGGGAGGTCCTAGGTTCAAATATGGCCTCAGATACTTCCCAGCGGTGTGACCCTGGGCAAGTCATTTAACCCTCATTGCCTAGCCCTTACCTCTCTTCTGCCTTGGAACCAATACACAGTACTGATTCCAAGATAGAAGGTAAGGGTTTAAAAAAAAAGAATTTCTTCTTCAGGATGTATTTTAACCAATTGTCTTAATCCCTCCATTCCTGCTACCACTGTATTTGTTGTTGAACAACCACCTTTAGTTATACTTCCTGTAAATATGACTACTGGCTGGTATGATGATCTAAACATTTATGCTCTACAGTTAATCCCCCATAGTTTAAGCCCCTCTAAGCGTTCCATTGCATCTCCTATTTTGGGATGCACTTATTGCTGTCATTATATCCCTAGACTCTACCCTACATCAAGTCCATATTGAATTAAAGTCACTCCAATTAAAAAACAGAAAAGGAAGAGATGCTGGGAGCCATAGAAGACTACGCTGTTTGACATGATCACATGTTGAAACCAGGGACTGCAAAGCAACCCCTAGGAATGATGGAAACACCCACTGAAATTCCCCAAGTGACTTTCCTTATTAATATCCCCTTATTATTGGAATTGCTATGATTATTATTCTTAGTTAGTCCCAGGAAAAATAGATAAAACAACATGCTTACAGTGTTAATACAGATGTCCCACTCACTCCCCCCAGAATATTACAAGGAGATCCCACTTAAAAATTAAACCTAAGGATTCTTATATACCCACTTAGATAGGACCCTCTTTTATAGGTATAAAAACGTCTGTGCTCTGAATTCCCCAACCTTTATCTGGGTCATGCTAATTCTACACTCTCACTTTGCAATAAAGCAACAATGCTTTATTGATTTTCTCTTTAGGCTTTGCATCTGTTGTTAGGTTCTATGGAAACATGTATGTTGAGAATGAAATTGTGTTCCAGAAAAGCATATTCTCACTGAAGCTATATAATAAACAAACCCCATGCAATGGCAGAACACTGAATGATGCCTAAGCACAGGTGTGAGCACTCAGTTGTCTCTCATCTCTTATTCGCCTGACCCCTCCCTCTAGTCAAAAGAATCCTCCTTTTTCAGAGACCTCAGGCGCAGCTCTCAAAAGCTTCCAAATTCCAAACAGCTATCAGACTTCCCAGCACACCTGTATCGTTATTAGAACAGTTAGGAGTATAGATGGACAGAGCACATGGGAATAATTTGACTATGATGACATCAAAAAAATTAAAGGATGAAAAAGGATTGCATTGAGAAAAGAGAGAAGGGAAAGGTAAAGTGGCATAAATTATCTCACCTGAAGAGTTGCAAAAAAAGGTATTAAGGCAGAGGGGGGATGATGGTGAAGACCGGCAATGCTTAACCCTAATTCTTATAAGAATTGGCTCAGAGAGGTAATAACATCAATATTCACTTGGGTATAGAAATCTAGCTTACCCTATAGGGAAGAGAAATAAGAAAAGGGGGGGGGCTAAGAGAAGGGAGCATGATTTGGGGGAGAAAGTAGAAGTAAACTCTTATGAGGAGAGACAGAGTGAAAGGAGAAAAAAAACAGGAAAAAAATAGGAAATAAGATGGAGGGGAAATCACAATATGAGATGTAAAATGAATAATTTTATTACATTAAATTAAAACGAGTTTGTACAAACAAAACCAATGCCACTAAGATTAGAAGGGAAATGACAAATTGAAAAAATTTTCTACAATAGATTTCTCTGATAAAAGCCTCATTTCCCAATTATATATAGAAGTGAGTCAAATTTATAAGAATACAAGTCATTCTCCAATTGACAAATACTCAAAAGACAGGAACAGGAAGTTTTCAGAAGAAATCAAAGCTACCTGTCATCATATGAAAAAAAAATGTTCTAAATCTCTACTGATTAGAGAGAGGCAAATTAAAATGACTATGAGGGACCATCACACACCTATCAGATTGACTAATATGAAACTCAAGAGAATGACAAATGTTGAGGAGCATGGGGCAAAATAGGGACATTAATGCATTACTGGTGGAATCATGAATTGATCCCACCAATCCAGAGGACAATTTGGAATTATTCCCAAAGGGCTATAAAACTAGGTATACCTTTTGATCCAATAATACCAGGACTAGGTCTGTATACCAAAGAGATTATTTTTTTTAAAGGAGAAATGATCTATTTGTACAAAAGTATTTATAAATCAGTTCTTTTTTGTGGTGGAAAAGAACTGGAAATTGAGGGGTATCCATCAGTTGGGGGATGGTTGAATAAATTGTGGTATATGATTGTGATTGAATACTATTGTGCTAAAAGAAATGATGAGTGGGGTGATCTCAAAAAAACCTGGAAAAACCTACATGAACTAATAAAGAGTGGATGGATCAAGAACAGGAGAACACTGTACATCATAATGGCAATATTGCAGAATGATTAACTGTGAATGACTTAGCTATTCCAAGCAATGCAATGATCGAAGACAATTCTGAAGGACTTGTGACAAAGAATGCTATCCACCTTTAGAGACAGAACCAATGGAGTCTGAACACAGATTTAAACTTACTTTTTTTCCCTTTATTTGTGTTTTTGTTTTTGGATTTTGGTTTTATATGAATATTCTCTCACAACATGACCAGTATGGAATGTGTTTTGTAAGATTATACATGTATAATCCATATCAAATTGCTTAACATCTCAGGGAGGGGGGAATGAAGGGAAGAAAGGAGACTATTTGAATATTATAATTTTAGAAAACATATGTGAAATATTATTATTAAATGTAATTGGGAAATAAAATGTTAAACTAATGGAGGGGTCTAAAAAAAGGAATAAACCAGGAATGCTTAGGTTCAAGGGTGAGTAAGAGCCCCCCTGTTGTGCAGACTATCAGTTGGTGACAGTTAGAAGGATATGGCTGAGAGTTAGGCAGATGGAAGGGGCTTTTGTCTCTGGGTCTCCTGGGGAGAGGAGTGTGTGTCTCACTCTTTCTCGGACTGTGAGGAGACTGAGAAACAGATTTAAGACTGTATCAGCCTTATTGATTATCTTGTATAAATAGGTAGATAGATAGTGGGCAAATTATTAGATAGTCAGAGTAGAAAAGTTAGGCTAGACGGTACTAACCTCAAAGGCAGATAGATTTAGGGTTTTCTAGAAAATTTTTAGATAGGATTGGGATCTTGGCTATAGTTATAAGCTACTATAAGATTACTCTCACTTTCCTCCTTCCTATTTCCTATCCATATTTTCTTAATAATAAACTGTTTTGTGTTTAAGAAACTGCCTCTCCTGACTTTTTTTCAAACTGCTACCCCAAAATTTAACCCTTCACAGAATGATATCTGGACTTGTGGGAAGGAGGCAGAGTGAAGTCCTGTAACCAAATGGGAAATGTGTCTGTCCTAAGCTTCCTACTTAAATAGAGGATCTTGGAGTAACTCTCTAATGTTCATCCATCACCCTCCCCCATCAAAGGGAAGGAGGGGCAGGGGGTCCTGTGGAGGTATGAATTTCATAGTTCATTTAATCTTGCAGGAAGATGAGTTTCTGGAGGAAATAGAGAAATCCAGTGAAACTGCCAGGTGGAAAGCAATAAGGAATCTGGTTGGACTCCCTGAAGTAGAGCATCTGGGAAGAGTTCTCAGAATTAGTAATTAGATCATTAGAATGAATTTATTGTAACCAAAATAAAAGTGGGAATATCTCAAGGATCACAAAGGCAGGAGTCAGAATCCCAGTGGGAGGCAAATGAGGGTCAGAGTGAATGCTATTGGGAGATGGCTGGAGAAAAGGAGGGGTAGCTAGTTTCAGGAAGACATTTTCTTCAGCAATGTCAGTCTGCCAATAGTCAAACCTTTAAGAGCTACTATTTGCTAGACACTGTGCTAAATGCTGGGATACTAACAGGATGATAGAGAGCATGATAGAGAAGTCAAAGATCTAAAAAGAGTGCCACTAGTGTAGGAATTAAATTGAATTAAAATATATGAAAATTATAAATAATATGGTAGTCGCTGATTTAAAGTATCATTGCTCAGTCAAAATGACTTTTAATAGCTCTTATTTACAAAAGAGGTGGAAAGAGTGAAAGTATAGAAATACAGAAAGGTAGAGAAAACATTTAGCCTATCTATCAAAATATTTCCCCAGTGCTAGACTCAGCCAGGACTTGTTGACCTCCAGCCAAGAGGTAGGTCAAGATGATGACTCGAGTCTACTTCCTTCTTGACGTCCAACTCCTTCTTGAAGCCAACTTCCTTCTGTAATGTTGTGGAAAAGATGTGCACCATTGAACCCAGTGACTCTGATTCCTGATTTGTAGTAGAAATGATTCACAAACCCAATTAATACCTTAAAGAACTCTTATCAATCCAGAAACAGTTATACACGGATTCGTCCTCCTATATTCAAAATGGGAGGAAAGTCACAGGAGAAGCTATAGTTGACAATGACAAAACACTTTGGCATGCAGCATTGCCCAGTCATGTTAGCGCCCAAGGAGCCAAGCTCAAGGCTTTGTTCATGGCCTTAGAGTTAGCTAAAGGGAAAAGAGCTAACATTTTTTTAGACTCAAACTATGCTTTCTCCACTGTGCATTGGCCATCATACATATAGAAAAACAGAGGGTATAAAACTTTGGCTGGGAAACCAATTACATATGGCAAATTAATAGACCATCTTATAAATGTTGTAGACTTCCCAAAAGAGGTCGCCATAATCCATTATAAGGCATATATTCATGGAAAAAACAGAATATCCCTAGGGTATGATAGAGCAGATGTAACATCAAAATATGCTGCGAGGTTTGGACCCCACCATGTGCTAAATTTCTCTCTGATTGAAAGGCATAATCTCACCGAAGCCTACAACAGAGAAGAAATACAGTCATGGAAGGAGTAGTTAGGCACTAAACTAATCAAAGGCATTTGGATTGCTCAAGGGGATAGACCGATTCTCCCTAAAAAACTATACCAACATCTATGACTATAATTCATGCAAAAGAACATTACAGGGTGCAAGGGATTCTGGATACCATATGGAGGTTTTGGACAGCACCAGGAATAACAACAAATGCCATTAGAACTTATCAGGCATGTGTAACATGCAGAAAGTATAATCAAGGACATTTTAAGAGCATAGCATTGGGAGGCAGACCACTAAGTTATATGCCTTTCCAATGTATTCAAATTGATTATATTAACATGCCTAAAGACAAGGGATACAAATATGCATTGGTTATTGTGGATAGACTGATAAGACGGGTTGAAGCATGCCCTTCCAAGAAAAATGACACAGGAACAGTAGTGAGATTTCTATTAAAAGAGATAATACCTAGACATGGCATTCCTGATACCATAGACTCAGACAAGGGGTTCCATTTCACTTCCCAAATTCTGCAAGAAACCTACAAGAATTTGAGGATCAAATGTAATTATCACTCAGTTTATCGACCCCACAGTTCAGGCCAGGTTGAGAGAATGAACAAAGAATTGTAGAGTCAAATAGGTAAGCTCTGTTCAGAAACACACTTAAAATGGACAGATGTTATGCCTCTTGCTTTGTTCAACATAAGAACTAGTCCAAGAACTGACTTGCATATATCACCATTTGAAATGTTATATGAATAACAACTTTGGCATGGTAGGACAGTAAAGCCATCATACTTGTCCATGTTAACAGGGGAATGTGTACTTCATGAATATTTAAGACAGATATAAAGTAGATTAGACAAACTAAGAAAAATGGGTTTATTTGTGCAAAGGATACCACTAGATTTTTCACTCCATAAGATAAAACCAGGAGACAAAGTTTATGTCAAGAACTTTAATAGAGAATCTCCTACAGAACCAAGATGGATTGATCCAACAGTTGTAATGACAACCTCAACATCTATAAAGGTTGATCAAAAAGATCCATGGTTCCGTGCTTAACATGTAAAACTGCATCACACCCATAACATTGACATCGGTGAAGATACATAAATATGACATTTGAAACAAATAGCCCTAGTCATAATCAACAATACAAACAGCCCTAGCAATAACCAACAGTCTCTATGAATGGAAAACAATTAAAGGACAAAACAGAAAGAATAGGCAAGAGAGCACTGCACATGTTAAAATAAAGAAAAAGCACAAGAGTACAAATGACAACAGAAAAGCACTGCTAAATAAAATAAAACAGCTCCAGATAGGAATATAGACAGTAAAAGAGACAGAAAAGAAAAACAGACATTTAAAAAATTAGCTCCAAAGAAAAGTCTCTACCTAGTCTATACAAAGTCTCTGCCAACAATACAGCAAAGAAAGTAACAGTTATTTCACATGAAAACATAACTCTATGACCAAACAAAATACATTATATCTATCTCCAAGAAACTTCAAAGTCAACATATGTTAACATGAACATCACACAGTAAACAATAAATCCCCTGGTGAAAATTCAAACATCAAAAGATAAGAAAACTCCAAATTCATATTCTTAACATAAATCAAAGAACTTATACTACAATATACTACATACACCTACTAATGAAGATGATCATATGAAAAGCTTACTAACTTACTTACTAACTCATGAATATTGACAAGCACACATGAAGAATTCATACCTGACTTCCATGTACAATGAAAATTTCAATCTTACATACATGCACATGTAAAACCTTTTACACATGCATGGTCCTGATTGTTCCAGTATGTTCCTAAATATTAAAGGACACAGGAGTTCAATCAAGAGTTGACGACAGACAACAAGGGTATCCAGCACAGATGAAAAAACCAAGACACATAGTTTTCTACAATCAACACCAAAAGACATGGAAGGACTATGAAATTTGGACTTGTGGTCATGAGGTCATGTAAGAAAGCAACATACATGTAACTTCACATATATACATACACATGCTATACATGAATACAATGTGAAAGGTAATCTCATGGACTGGGTAAGTATATAACATATGCATAATTATAACACACAAAATTCATACTGATATATAAATTTCTGTGGAAAATTCAAACAAAGAAATTTCTTATCTGCATGAGATTGCCCAGAAATTAGAACAATGTATTATATTTGTACATATGTAAATCTGTATAGATACAAACCTATGTACATATGTAAATACTAATGTACTAACAAATTAACTATATTAAAATAATTTATTAATGTTCTAGTGACTAACAATAGGGACAACTTAGAGAAATTTGTTAAAATTCTTAGGGAATGTAGGGACAGACATAAAACTTAAGAATAGAAGTTAGATTACATTATGATTTTAGGTTAACAATCATTAGTGATAGAAATTTTACTTAGTTGAATTTATGGACATTAAGAGATAAGACAGTTACATATTCAAAATACTGTTGAAATTGTTGAAATTGTTACATGGTTTGTTATTATGCTCAAAAAACTATATTCATGTAAAATCCCTATTACCTAAGCCATTTTCCTATACCCAAATTTAGCATAGAATTAGGTAGACAGAATAGTTAAGATAGATTAGGATTTATTATTTTGGGAGGGTAAAGGAATGTTAATATAGTATAGGGGTAAGAATTAGATAGAAAAGTGACAAAATATATATAAAAGGTAAGTAATGGCAATATAGGATGCTGGTTGCATCCTTTACAAAGACTAAATGTGGGATTTGTAATGTTATGGAAGAGAGAAAATGGGAGGAGGCTGCAACAGAGCTGGAGATGTTTGGGCTGCATGAGAACATTCTAATTGGAATGATGACCAGAAAAGATTGTTGAGAAAGGAGGAGACAAACTGAAATCTTCTCTCTTTGCCTTGGAGACAGAAAGGAAGAAGGGTCTCTTGGCTTGGGGACAGAAAGAAAGAAGGACAAAAGTCCAGCTATCTCTGATTCTTTGCTGTGCTATAGTGACTGAATTTCCAGACCTGTTAACCAATTTTCCCAATCTGAACTATATTCCACCATCCTCCAATCTAAGAATTAATCTAGTAATAAAGAAACCCCAAACCCTCTTTCCCTCCATCTTCCTATCTTTCCCTTTCTCTCCAATAAATCCCTTAATTAATCTTAATGAAGAGAAAGGAGTGATTTATTTGATACACCATAATATTTATTCTGAGTTGATTTAGAGAGACCAACAGAAGAAGCAACTGGAAAGGAAGGAAGGAAGGAAGGAGGAGGAAAAAAACAGGGAGGGTGAAAGGAAGAAAGGGAGGAAGGGAGGAGATTGACAGCTCTGATCTTTAGTTATCATTTATCACTCAAATAATCCCCTTATTACACTTTTTGAAGTCAACTTCCCTAGCCCCAGAAATTCAGGGCCTTTTACAGTGGCTTCTTGTCCCTTCCCCTTTTCACAAGGGCCAATCACAGCTTCCAAATTGCCCAGCACTGCCCAGGGGACATTATTTGTGAGAACCACTTCTCACCTTCTGGAGAGGTGAATACTCATCAAAAAAGTTCACATATTCCTGACTGATTGAGGTGTGAATTCTCATTTCCTGGCTGATTCAGTTGAAAGGGTGGAGAGCTTCTCCATCTAGTGCTAAGTAGGGTGTTCAAGTTTTTGTTGATTCAATTCAAAAGTAGACAAAGGAGAGTTAATCCTGTCTTTACAGTCTAGTGAGGTCTAAGTAGGTGTACTTAAGTTATTGTTAACTAAAGTGTTAACTCAAAATAGACAAAGGGAATAAAGGAATCCCTTTCACACTAGCTAAAAATATGCATACATAATTAGATCATTAGAGTGAATTTATTGTAACCAAACTAAAAGTGGGAATATCTCAAGGATCACAAAGGCAGGAGTCAGAATCCCAGTGGGAGGCAAATGAGGATCAGAGGGAATGCTATTGGGAGATGGCTGGAGAAAAGGAGGGATAGCTAGTTTCAGGAAGACATTTTCTTTAGCAATGTTAGTCTGTGAATAGTTAAACCTTTGACCCAGCAATACCACTACTAGGTTGGTATCACAAAGAGACTTTAAAAAAAAAGGAAAAGAACCTATATGTACAAATATATTTATTACAGCTTTTTGTGGTGGCAAAGAATTAGAAATTGAGGGGATGCTCATCAATTAAGGAGTGGCTGAACAAGTTGTGGTTTATGAATGTGATGGGATACTGTTGTGCCACAAAAATAGTGAATCAGATAATTTCAGAAAAACCTAAATAGGCTTATATGAATTTACAGAAAGTGAAGGTAGCAGAACCAGAACACTGTGTCCAATAACAGCAATATTATATGATCATCAAGTATGAATGACTTAGTTATTCTTAGCATACACTGATCCAAGACAGTTCTGAAGGACTTATGCTGAAAAATGCTATCCAGTTCCAGAGAAAGGATGGAGTCTGAATGAAGATCAAAGCATGCTTTAAAAAAACTTTGATTATTTTACTCATTTGGGGGAATGTCTGTGTTTTCTTTTACAACATAAATAATATGGAAATATGTTTTGTGTGACTGTCATGTATAATCTATATCAAAGTGCTTGCCTTCTCAATGACAGGTGGGAGAGAGGGACAGAATTTGGAGCTCAAAATTAAAAAAAAAATTTCTGGTGGAGTTGTGAATTAATCCAGTCATTCTGGAAGGCAATTTGGAATTATGCACAAAGTGCTATAAAAGAATGCATACCCTTTGATCCATCAATACCACTACTCGGTTTGTATCCCAAAGAGATAATAATGAAAAATGACTGTACAAAAATATTCATAGCTTCATTCTTTGTGTTGGCAAAAAATTGAAAAAGAAGGGGTGTCCCTCAATTGGGAATGACTGAACAAATTGTAGTATCTGATGGTGTGAATCTTGAAATTTCTCAGACTTATGAATGTTAAAAATTTCCACATTGGGGAATTCTCAATTGGAACAAATTTCCTACCAGGAACATTCCCCATTTTGATGTGAGAACTCACCAGGATCAGAAATGGGAGGACCTCTACTCCACCTGTACTTAAGACTGCTTTAGGGGAGAAAACTCCTTGCTAAACAATGAAAGTACTTGGATCCATGCTTATGATGAGGCAGGGAGTTCTTTGAGCCATGCCTGTTTTTAGAATTGATACAATGGGATGCTAGGTACCTAAAAAAGGTTGGGCAGGTTTTCTCTTAATGAGATTAGTCGACTCAGCTGTGTTTTCTCTGGTTCAGACTTACTGAGGGGATTAGTCGACTTATCTGGAATTCAGATGGGCTGTCTTTTAGAAAACATCTACGATTATTGGTAGATGGAAGAACTTAGGGGAGGTGACATAGGAAAAAAACCCCTATATAAGAAAAGAAATCTCTTGAGCAAGGGATCCTTGGATCCTTGATCCTTGGAGGATTGGAGATAGATCCTTGGATCCTTGGAGACAGATCCTTTTGGAGGAGGATCTTTGAAGATCTCTTGAGAAGAAGTCCCTTTGGAGGCTGACTCTGGCTGGAACTCCCTCTGGGGAGACTCTGTTCCCCAGACATCCTTGCTTAAAACAAATCTTGTGGTGAGTGATAACTGACTGGTTTCTCTCTTAAGGCTTAGGCCTGGGTTGGCCAGGCCTGCCCTGGGCCGACCTATTCTTTTCTCATTAATTCCTTTTCTCTCTCCTCCTTTTCTTTAATTCCTCATTGTATTATTAATTAAAATCTCTATAAAACCCAGTTGACTTGGGTATATTGAATAATTGGGAATATTTCCCTGGTGACCACCTTATATATTTGACTTAGAAACCAAGACACTGTAGTGAAACATATTTTCTGTGGTCAAATTTACTCACCCTCTCTTATATCTATCACAATTTATATCTTCCACAATTTTAACTCACTACAGTTTACTTTAATTATTACAGTTTAAGCCATATACTATTTTAATTATAACAATGGTGATGGAATACTATTGTGTTGTTAAGGAGTGATGAACTGGAGGATTCCTATATTAACTGGAAAGAATGGATGCAGAGTGAAATGTGCAGAACCACAAGAACATTGTACACTGAAAATGAAACATTGTGGAACTATCCAATATGATGGACTTTACTACTAATAGTAATATAATAATCCAGGATATTCCTGAGGGATTTATGAGAAAGAATGCTATCCACATTGAGAAAAGGAACTATGGGATTAGAAACACAAAAGAAAAACTTGTGATTTATCACTTGTGTATTATATTATGTACTATATGTGTATATGATTTGGGGTTTGGGTTTTAAAAGATTGTTCTATGGTAAAAATGAATGATTGGGAAATAGGTATCAAATGATAATATTTGTATAACCCAGTAGAATTGTTTGTCAGCTCTGGGAGGGGAGAGAGAAAATGAATCATGTAAACATGTAAAAATATTTTTTAATGAAAATTTAAAATAAAAAAAAATTTTAAGTTTTTTTAAAAGTTGAAAAAATTTTTATAAGTAATTGGGAAAACATTTTAAAATATTTTCAAGTGTAGCCAGGTAAGAAATGAGTAGATAAACTGGCTTGGGCCCCCTCCTTAAATGGAGGTTTAAGAATTTATGGTTATAAGCTCCAATTAGATTGATAGAAAGTTCTGGGAAATATGAGTACCAAAGTTGATTCATCATGCTGGATAATGAAATTTCCCAAGGATAAGTTTCCTAGAATCAATATATGTGGAATTAACATTGATGTCTATGTTTATTCATCCTAAAAACCCATAGTGAAATTTAAGTAATTTTTTTTACTGTTTATTATTGCCATCAAATTTCATGTTTTCTTTTGTAAATACTTTAAAATATGAATTGGTAGCTGCTTAAGCAGAGAAGTTTTTTTTCTAATTTATCAGAAAGAACTCTGTTAATCAGAACTACTCTCTGAGTGGATCCTTGTATAATTTAAAATTTTTTCTTTTTTATTACTATGAACTTGATAAGCAATAAAAAACATAAACATGTCTACATTCAAAGAACAGAAAAAGGAGAATCACATATAAAACTGTGAACCTCCATCACATACAACTTTGAAAAAAATATATTTCAAGTTTGACATGTTAGTTTCAACACTGCTTTACTTGCCTTTGTCCCATTCTGCATTTTCTTTTGCTCTCTTATTTGTATTTTTAAATGATTCATCAATGTTATTTTCTTTATTTTTTGATGTTATTATGTGAATTTTAGATTTACTCCACCCTGCTTAGTCTTTAGAATTTTAGCAACCAGGAATGTATACACTTAAGGATTAAGTGTGGGGGAGAATGGTGTGTGCTAGCAAGCGACAAATCAGAGATGATTGACTGACCTCCTGGGCTGTCCTAAGCCAAGTTTAAGCCATCATTGGTACATGTGAGACAGAGGAAGTGATGTAAAGAACTGCCTTTATATTTCAAATCACTTCCTATGAGAGGGGCTTTTGTAGACATGGGTGGTAAAACTTGACTTGGAGGAGCCCTGAAGCATGGGCCTTAAATCCCTGGCGACCACTAAATAACATATTCAGTCTCAAACCAAAAATTTACCCTTAACAATTATTAACTCGACTTCTTTTCAAAGCCCTCCTATTCAACAAGAAATTAATAAACTTAAAAAAAAATAATTTTCCTTTCCTCCCAACGCTCTCCCCTTCCCAAGAAGATAGACTTGCTCAGAGGTTTTAGGTATATCATCAAATAATATATATTTCCTAGTTCATCCTATTGTGAAACAAGACATGTTGCTTTCACTAGAGAAAAATTAATGGAGGAAACAAAGTTAAGAATGTTATTTCATTCTACATTTGGTCTCCATCTGCTCCTTCTATAGTAGTGGATATCCTTTTTTCATCATGAGTCCCATGGAGTTGTTCCAAATCCTTCCTTTGTTGATAAAGTTAAGTCATTCATAGTTGATCATCAAATATTGTTGTTACTGTGTACAACATTCTCCTGGTTCTGCTCACTTCACTTTGAGTCACTTCATATAAGTTTTTCCAGGACTCTGTGTGTGTGTGTGTCTGTGTGTGTGTGTGTGTGTTCATCTTGTTTGTTATTTCTTATGGCACACAGTATTCAATAATGACCATACACTACAACTTGTTCAGCCATTCACCAACTAACAGACATCCCTTCAGTTTCCAGTTCTTTGCTACCACAAAAATAGCTGCTATAAATATTTTAGAACATATACTTTTTCCTTTTTTCTTGATAACTTCAGGAAATAAGATTAATAGTTGTATTGCTTGGTCAAAAGGTATGCACAGTTTTATAAATCTTTAACTTTGATTCCAGATTGCTCTCCAAAATGGCTAGATAAGTTCACAATTCCACCAACAATGTTTTTTGTCCCTATTTCCCCATATCTCCTCCAACATTTTTCATTTTGTCCTTTTGTCATTTTAGCTAATCTTATAAGTATGAGTTAATATTTGAGTAGCTTTTATTTTTATTTCTCTAATCAATAATGCATTAGAGCATTTTTTTTCATATGGCTACATATAGTTTTGATTTCTTCATCCAAAAACTGTCTATTCATATTTTTTCATCAATTGGGGAATGGCTCATATTCTTATGTGTTTGACAAAGTGTTCTATATATTTTAAACATATGACTTCTTTCTAAGAATCTATGTATGAAATTTTCCCCGACTTATTGCTTTCCTTCTAATGTTGGCTACATTAGTTGTAAATTTTTTTTTCAATTTAATGTATTCAAATATATCCATTTATCTCTTATTTGTTCATAATTTTTTTCTCTTATTCATAAATAAAATATGTTCCCTATTCTAATTTGTTTATATCTCCCTTTATAACTAGGTCATTATTCATTTTGATCTTATAGTAAATGCTGTAATATAATGGTCTATATCTAGATTCTGCCAACTGCTTTTCACTTTTCCCAACAATTTTTACCAGATTGTGAATTCTTATTCCAAAAACTTGGATCTTTATCTTTGTCAAACACAAAGTTACTCCAATCTTTTACAAATGTTTGTTGTATGTCTATTCTGTTCCAATGATTCACTTTTCTAATTTTTAGCCAGCACTAGATAGTTTTGATAATTACTGCTTTATAAGATAGTTCAAAATCTGGTATGCTACTGCTAAACTTCCTTCTTTTATATTTTTCATTATTTCTTTTGATATTCTTGACCTTTTGTTTTTCTAAATGAATTTTGTTTTTTTTTCCAGTTCAACAAAATAATTTTTTGGCAATTTAATTGGGATGGATGGTATTGAATTCATGTGAGTGTGTGTGTTGTAGCAGTTAAAATTAGTTTCTCTGCTAAAAGTATTATATTTTTATGAGGTTTTATTAAAGATTAAGAATTAAAGAAAATACAAAATAAGAAAGCACGTGTCTAGGCCCAGAGAGCTCATTCACAATCACTCACTCTACATCCTGCCTGGTAGAGCCACTTGAGCCCAGATGCGGAAGCCAAGCAAGTAAGCAGTAGGTAGAGTCCCTTTAAATAATAATTTGTGATCTCGCACTCAGGGAGATTCAGGGAGATTAGAGGGCAATTTGGGAACTTGCAAGTATTTCTGGGGATTGAAGTCTGGGGTTCAAATCTCCATTTTTACATATCACCGTTTGATCCTCTGGGAAGAAGAATTTCCCCAAAGGATCATGAAAAGATTACAATAATTTGAGGATAAGAGGAAAAAAAACAAAACCAATAATTGCTGGACACACTGACAAAAAGCCAGTTAGGGGGCAGTCCCTTTTGGCATGAAAGTATAGAAACAAATAAATGTTCAATCAACCACACCCAAAGTTCATTCTTGATCTTCTTGTGCAGCTTTTGGTCTGGAGGCTTCTTCATGGTGTCTTCTCTAACAGTTCAGTTTCTGGATTCGGAGAGGTTGTATCTTTCTTTACTTAAAATTCTTCTTAAAAGGAATTTAAACTTTGCAATTTAAAATAATAATATTTTTTACATTTCCCCATTAAAAGGGTGATTGATAAACACAGGCTCACTTAGGGATACATGGCTGAGGTATGAGGTATATGAATCAATTGGTAAGAGAAATTAAAAAGACATCAGAAAAATCCAAATTCAAAAAAATTTCTGGATGAAAATATAGACCCTCAATGTCTTATGTGTGAAAATTCCAAGTAAAGGAAAAATAAATCTATAATAGGTCCTCGAATCAGGGCCCAATTAAAATGATCTAAGCAATGATGCATTTACCCAGTCATTAGCCAGGACAACAGAAAGTTGCCACACTATGAAAGACAGAAAAGGGACCAGATTATAGGAGCTAAGTAGGAGCCAAGTTTGGGGATACTCATCTGTATTTATTTTCAGAGTGATTATGGACACAAGGAAGGCCTATGTCATAATGTATGTTAAACATAGCAACCTTGAGTCTTCACACTAGGTTCAAGTCCTTTGTATTGGCTTGGAAGTGCATCAATCCGTCCTGGATTGGCTTATCTTTGGCCCTATGCAATAGCTCTTTTGCATATATCTTGTCCTGGAATCAGACAGAATCATTAAGCAGAGTCCCATAATTTTTTTAGACAATTAGTGGCATCATTTTTATAGTCTTAAGCTTTGAGGGCATGCATTAGCATTATAGCAAATGTATTTTAAAACATATAGCACTGCAAAATCAAAAAGTTAAAGAAAATTTTAATACTGGTGACATGTGCTTCAAATATAAAAAGGAGAGAAAAAATAAAAAACTGAAATAATATATTGCACATGCAAGAACAATATAATAATAAAAGAGTTTTAAAATTCAAAAATATAGCTAATAATCATTGACACACTGTGTCAGCTAAGAAAATATAGAATACAAGGTTTCTCACCAAAAATGAGATCCATTTCCTCTTCACATCTGGCCATGATTCACTGTGAATTTCACAAGGTAACAGTTTTTTTTTATATAAAGAACAGTAGTATAAATATATAGATATCAGTATCCCCAAAATTCTCAATAGCCCAATTAAATACAATAGCAAACAAACCCACTATCATATTTCACAAAAGTTGCTGTATGGCATTTTTAAAAGTCTATGAACTGATGGATATGTGTCACAATTTTTACAATCATAGCAAATCTTTCAGCCTTGGTAAACATAATTTTAAACAAAGTAAAATTTATTTCAGATTTAGAACATCATCAAAAAATCTAGATATCATTCTGGTGGAAGTGAGCTGAAGAGTATAAATGAGAGATGCTCCCTTTTTTGGGGGGGAGGCTTCTAGGGGTACAATGCCCTGGGATTAACTGCCCAGCTTCCATTCACATTTTTGGAAATGTGGGAAGGTTGGGGGTTATAATTGTATTTAACTTCACTTACTAGAATGGGCCTTACCTCATGTTAGGGGAAGGCAAAAATGACCAGAGATTGTTAAGAAAATTTCTAAAAATCATGTCTAAAGAACCCTTAAAATTACAATTAAATTCTTGGCTTATTAAAGTTGTATATAGCTTTTGATGAAGTCCATCCATCATCATCTATGTGACAATTTACAAAGTCAAAAATAGAAAAACTGTTTTTATATGGGCCTACTCAATGTTTGTTCAGTGTGGTTATAGGGGAAAAGCAACAGAATATAACAGTAGTTAAAACCTAGTACATTAAAATGATTCAGTGTAACAGTATTGAATGCAGTAATATATGAACTTAAAATCACAAAATTAAACCTTAAACAAAACAATCAGCAAAATGCAATAGAATACAGATTTTTATAAAACACGGAGTCTGAAATGCCTTAAAAGTATAACCTCCAGTCTCTTTAAAGTTCCTTGGGTTTTTTTTATCCATTTAGATGCCTATTGTCAGAAGGCAGGAGATTGGTAATGAGTAGGCAATGGGGGTTAAATGATCTGCCCTGGGCCACAGAGTTGGGAAGTATCTGAGGCCAGATTTCAATTGAGGACCTCCCGTCTCTAGGCCTGACTCTCAATCCACTGAGTCACTCAGCTACCCCTCCAAAGTTGGCTAAAGAGTTGCAGGGAGCTGAATTTTCCCCCTGAATCACATATGATGTAAAGAAAAGGATCAATGCAGTGAAAAGATATCCTCTTAAAGTAGCCATGCTTTAAGTTCCTATTTGGAAAAACCTCTACCTTCTTTCCCTTTCTTTCTCTCCTCCTGTTATCCCCTACCCCCAATCCACGTGGAGGCTAATTGTAGCCTAAGTGAAAATTAACCCCGTTTTTTTACCAGCTGATAGAAATGAGTCCTGGGCCTGGGGCCATGAGTTAGAATTGCTGGGCTGGGCGGTTCATCTGGGTCGGGATTGCAGGCAGCAGGGCAGGCGGGCCGGGGCTGGGCCTGGGGCGATGAGTGGTCTGCTCTGAGGCTAGAGTTTTCTAGGCAGGCAGGTAGTGACCAGGTGAGCGAGACCTGGGTTAAACAGGTCCGGATTGCAAGCAGGAAGAGGCAGGCAGAAGCAGGCAGAAGCCGAGCCAAGCCGGGCTGGCGGGAAGGGCTCAAGAAAGTCCAAAGTGGATGGCTGCAGGCCAGAGCTGATCAAGATGGTTTTCTAAAAAGGCATCTTGGAGAAACATTCCTTAGAAAAAAAACTAAACTAGGCACTAGATATTAAAGGCTAAACTAAAGATCAGAAGATTGAGGGTATTTTGTTTTTCCGAAGTGGTTTGCCAAAACTGTAGCAGTTAAAATTAGTTTCTCTGCTAAAAGTATTATATTTTTATGAGGTTTTATTAAAGATTAAGAATTAAAGAAAATACAAAATAAGAAAGCACGTGTCTAGGCCCAGAGAGCCTATTCACAATCACTCACTCTACATCCTGCCTGGTAGAGCTACATGAGCCCAGATGCGGAAGCCAAGCAAGTAAGCAGTAGGCAGAGTCCCTTTAAATAATAATTTGTGATCTCGCACTCAGGGAAACTCAGGGAGATTAAGGGGCAATTTGAGAACTTGCAAGTATTTCTGGGGATTGAAGTCTGGGATTCAAATCTCCATTTTCACAGTGTCCTTATTTGTACATTTAATAAAGAATGTATCTCTGATAGATTTGGCTAAAATATAAGTGTTTTTTTTTTCTTCCACACATTTGGACATTTGGTTTACCCAAAATATCATACTCCCTGCCTACATACTCTGAGGTCTGCTGACTTGCCCTGGAAGCATAATACATTCTTCCTGATTTCATGAACAAGTGAAAAAGACATTTATTAGTGCCTTTCTCCTTTTAGTTCTAGGGAACGTATTCAAAAGTGAAACATTCTCTGCCCTCAGGACCTCAAATTTCAATAGGCTGATGTTATAATTAAAATAGTTGCGGCAGTAATCTGTAGTGAGCAAAATAGTGGAAGACTTAAATTGTAGTAGATAAAAGAGTGGATGAGTAAGTTGTGACCGCAGAAAATATGTTTCCACTACAGTGTCTTGTTTTTAAATCAATATATAAGGTGGTCACCAGGGAAATATTCCCAATTATTAAAATGTACCCAAGTCAACTGGGTTTTATAGAGAATTTAATTAATAATACAATGAGGAATTAAAGAAAGAGAGAAAGAGTAAGAAAGGAATAAGTATGAAGGGCCTTAAGCCAACATGGCCTAGACCTGATTCTTAAGAGAGAGATCAGTCAGTCCTTAATCACTCACCACAAGACCTGTCCAAGCAAGGATTCAAGTGACACCAGGCCAGCATCATCTCAGCTGACTTCACCAGCTCAATCCTGAATTTGAATGCCTCTCTGAATGAATCTGAGCTCCTTTTTAAAGGGCATTTTCTCCTATGTCACCTCCCCTAAGTCCTTATATCTACCAATCACAGTAGATGTTTTTCAAAGGATAGACCATTCTTAGTTCACACCTGAGTAGACTAATCTTTTTGAGTAATTCACACCTGAGTAGACTAGAATCTCTGAGTAAGTTTTCACCTCTTTGCTCCTTGTAAGTTCACAAGTTGTCTGACCTTTATAGGTACTTAGCACCCTTTTGTCCCAATTATTCAATAAACCCAAAATAGGCATAGCTTAAGAACTTTTGTCCTACTATAAGTATGGGTTTAAGTATCTTTCATTGTTCAGCAAGGAGTTTACAACTTTATCTTCCCCTAGGGCAGACGTAAGTAGGGGTGGAGTAGAGGTCTCACATTCCTGATCTAAGTACCTTCACTGCCCAAATGTGGAATGGTCCCAATGAGGAATGGTCCCAATGGGGAATTTTTAACGTTCACACTGAGATAAAATATATAGGGAGTGTGGTAGCTAGGGAGGAATATTTTTGGTTTGGGAAATAATGGGAATGGCAAATAGGGTGCCTAGAGAAGTTGACTAACTTCCCAATTTTGGCACCAATGATAATATTTACTTGATTATGACTCTTAAGATAGAAAAGAAGGTGAGGGGATTGTAGGGGCCCCAGTGGGACAGCCAGCAAGAAAATAGCCAGGGTAGAATGAGAGTTCCAATTTAATTAAAAAATATATATTTATTTAAATAGGTACTTAAATAAATGCCAACTAAGTGCCAAGTACTGTGCTAAGTACTGAGGGTACAAAAGAAAAAATAAGTCCCATTCCTCAAGGGGCTTATAATCAAATTGGGAGGGGGAAGGGGAATAAAATAACAAAAGGAAGTTGAAAAATGGGAGTTGGGCTTGAAGTGTAGCCATTAGGAAGTGGAAACCAAGCAGAGAGCTGATGGAAAAGGAGAATTATCTGGGAAGTTCAGATCCCAGCCTTCTATAAAGGAAGACTTTGGGAGGAGTTTAGTATTCAGCTCTCCAGTTCTCCAATCACAGAAAGAAGAGACTAAGGGAGTTGAGAAGAGGAAAGTTCTAGCATCACCGGCAAAGTCCACCTTTGCCCATGACTCCAGGGTATCCCAACTGTTAACAAATGGAGGGGCAACTGGGTAGTTCAGTGGATTGAGAGCCAGGCCTAGAGATGGGAGGTCCTAGGTTCAAATCTGGCCTCAGCCACTTCCCAGCTGTGTGACCCTGGGCAAGTCACTTCACCCCTATTGCCTAGCCCTTACCACTCTTCTGCCTTGGAGCCAATACATAGTATTGGCTCCAAGACAGAAGGTAAGGGTTTAAAAAAAAAAAACAAAAACAAATGGAAGACAGTTTAATCATAACAGCCATGGAATTACTTTGCATCTGACAGCTGCTCCACTTTCCCAATGTCTGGTCTTTATTTTACACCCATTCTCTTGGCACACAGATACACAAAATCAAAGAGAGATAATTGGAAAAGTGATACATCAACTTTTAACAAATCACTTGATTAACATTCTATATTCTTGCATTGTGATTATGGACAGAATAAAGGTTGCACACAAGATAAATGGTTTCGTCACAGGTGGGTGGCTTAATTTTCTCATTACCCTGTGAGAAGTTTTGAGCTTACAAACAATCAAGGAAAATTACGTATTGCTTTTAACAAAATGGAATAATTAATCAGCAGTTCTTAGAAGACAATTCAAAAAATATATCATGGAGGCTGAGGAATCTGGGAACACAATTCAAATTTAGACTGGTGGCTTCTAGGGAGTTACTGATTTGTGTGATCGGGTCACTGAGACATACTGAAGCTTGATGTACTTGTACTTATTGCTTGGGCCCTCTATGATTTATTTGTGTGCTGACTTCATGAGAATAGGCTTCTGTATGTGGGAAAGTTTTTGGCTTGGCCTGTAGCTATGGTTTTGCTGGGAATTATGTACCTAAGTAAAAGTTAACTCATGATAGCCCTTTTGGGATTGGGTTTAAGGGTCTGATCTTTTGGTGATGTTTTGGAGAATTAGGGTACAGGTGTTTTGCTCTTGAATTATTTCTTTTGAGACTAGAGGGAATAATAATCATGTCAATTCATAAGTAAGGGGCATTGATGAAAGAGGTCATGCAAGGGGGATAGAGTGGGCAGTCACATCTCACCAAGGACCACTCTGTGGTCTCCCTACCACGCGTGACTCTGTCAAGGTGTCATAGTCATATGGTTCCCAGCATTCCAGAGCTAAAAAGTTTGAGTCTTCCAGAAGTTAGTCTTTTGTACAATACAACGAGTCAGATGGCAAGGTCTAGGTATTCCACAGTGGTAGGTAGGTTCAATGGCAAGATGATGGCAGGAATAAAATGTGAAAATAGCTGGATTCAGCTAAATATACTTGGTCCATGTAACACAATTTACCTATTAGGATGATATGAATCCTCAGTAGGAATTCTAAAGCTAAAAAAGTATCCAGCTTGGTAGGTTCTTATAAGCCTGGTCCCAGTAAGCCCTCTCTTGAAGCTTCACCCAAACCACTTATTTCATTCTTCCTTTCCCTCTAATCTCATATAGAGACATCTCTATATAGGTTCTATCCCTTACTGCCTCCACTAAGATATAATTTCCACATTTATCATCTTAGCATTCTATTATTTCCTTAACCACAGACTCTTCAACTTCCAACTTCAAGCACAAACCAACAAAAAAAACCCCAAACATTTGTTTTTTTCCTGTCCCTGTTTTTGCTAGTCAGACTTCCTGGCCATTTTTTTTTTTGGCTATCCAACTCTAAGTGGTGCAATAGATATACAGTTGGACTTGGAGTCAGAAAAACATGAGTTCAAATCCTACTTCAGACAGTCATCTGAGTGAATGAAAGTCACTTAATCTCTTTCAGCCTCAGTTTCCTCATCTGCAAATGGAGACAATCATAACCCTTGCCTCATAGAGTTACTGTGAAGATTAAATGAGATGACTTTTGCTTTGAGTAACACTATCAGTTGACTTCCAGTTGCAGAAAAGGTATCGCCTTGCACTGGTAGAGGGAGTTTCCTCTTGTGGTAATTCTCTATCCCACTAGGGATATAATTTATAACTTATCCTGAAATATTATGTTATTTCTCCTTTGACTAGACTGTTAATTCAGTAATACTGCATAAGTAGTCCAGAAGAGTAGGGGAATAAATGAAATAAATGTCGAAAGAGAACAATCAGAATGAGCAGAAAAACTTCATGGAAAATTCAGGATTTCAACAGGTTCTTGAAGGATGGGTGGCATTTGAGTTGGGGGTGTGGCAGCAGGATTTCATGGGAGGAACAATCTAAAGAGACCCAGGAATGAGCATCATTGCTTGAGCTCAGTGATAAGACTTTCTGAGATGGAATAAGAGAGGCAGTTTATAATGAGAGGAGCACTGGATTTTAAGTCGGTAGATCTGATTTTTAACAATCACTCTAACAGTTCCTAGCTGAACAACCATGGGGAAGTTATTTAGCCATTGTGCTTTAGTTAGATTATTTTTGGTCCCTTTCTTTATACCGGAGAAGTCCGAAATTTTCTATTTATTTTTAAATGGGGATAATAATTCTACTACCTACTCATTGTGTTATTAAGAAAGTACTAAATGTCAGGTTTTGTTATTAGTATCTGTAATGGGCAATAGTAGAGAAAAAAGATAGATAAGTCAGATGAGGCTAGCTTATAGAGAATGCTGAAAGCCAGACAAATACAGTGTAGTGTAGTGGGAAAGGCATTATATATTAGGGGTTTAAAGACTTACGTTGCATTCTTTGTTCTTCCACTAACTGGCAATGTGTCCTTGGGCAACACAAGTTAAAATTTATAAAGTACCTTATCTCTGAGCCTATTTCTTCACCTACAGGATGAGATGATTGGATCAGATGATTTCCCAGGTGCTTTCCAGCTCCCAAATTCTATGATTCTATGAGTTGGTTTTCCCAATTCTAGACAACGGATATTTGTATATAGCACTTTCCCCGAACACCTCTGGTGTGGGGGCTTGCGGAGCCCTTTTCAGGGCTACTCATCCCCTTTGGTGCCCACCTGACATTCAAGTGTCACCTGTGGCTCCAAAAAGCTGTAGCATGCTCAGCAGCCATACCCATCTCTATAGACTAGCCAAACCAGGTTGAGGGCCACCAATCTGTAAATGAGTTGGGGGAGAGGGTGTCTACCTGAAACATGTGAAGACTTCCTTTGGAGGACAGGAAAGATGAGAACAATGTGTTCCAATATCCACGAAGGCAGCTGAAGCGGGCTTTGTAGAGCTCCTAGAGCTTGGTCTGTGGTGGAAGATGCCAAAGTCATCCACTGCAACCTGGGCCATTGCTAGTCATCCTGACTTTTGTCTTGCCACTCACTAACTTGAATGCCTGAAAGAGAAAGAGAGATGCTGAGGACTTAGTGCATCTCTGCCTTATCTAAAGCCAATTCAGGCACAAAAATTAACTATCTGCCTCTCAGAATTGTCCTTTGACTATGCTACCCTTTTGAGTTATTGTCCTGATTCCTCTCCTTTGCTATTCAAAAGAAAAAACAAAACAAAACAACCTATCTTCTGTCTTAGAATTGATACTAAATGTTGTTCCAAAGCAGAAGAGTAGTAAGGGCTAGGCAATAAGGATTAAGTGACTTGCCCAGGGTCACACAGCTAGGAAGTATCTGAGGTCACACTTGAACCCAGGTCCTCCGGATCCCAGGCCTGATCCTCTATCTATTCCTTCACTGTCAAACTAATAGAAGTCATATATATTTGTTGCTTACATTTTCTTGCCATCAATTCAATCCTTAATCCCTTAAATTCTCATCTAATCTGTTTTCCCTACCCACTCCTCTGCTGAAATAAATAACACAAAGGTCACCAATACCTTCCTAAAGGCTAAATCCAATGCCTCTTCACCATTATCTCCTCGACATTTTGTAGCATTTGACACTATTGGCACAGTTGCTATCTGATAGCAATCTTAAAGATTGTCAAAGCCCTGCTTTCTTGACTTCTGAGCTTCTGCTTTCTCCTAGTTCTTTCACTTCTACTTGCTAAATGTAAGCTTATTTCCACCCAGGCTGGATGGGGCAAAGGCTGCTGTTCCCATGCTGCATTCTGCCTGTGGAATAGGATTCCAGAGAGGTAGAAGAAATGCTGCCACAAACCCGAATGATGTATGGGACAAAGTGGATATAAGAATGTGGGAGAGGCATTTCACAGTGCCACTTTAAGAGAGGGCATGTGTCTTTCTGCTCTCTTGGGGTTCAACTCAAGACAAGTTAAGAAAGAGAGACAGACATATAGACAGACAGATAAACAGACTTTGATAGGCAGACATATTGGAGCCAGCACTTTAATCTGATCTTGATTTACAGCTTGCCTCTCTAGAGTCTTCAGGGAATTTCCCCTTGGGTAAAATTAGAATCTTTCTCTTCATTGAGTGAGAACTCATCTTGTTCCCATCTAAACAGATCATTCACTTGTGTTCATTTTCTGGTATCAAGTCAAACCAACAAACACTTATTAAGCATTTACTATGTGTCAGTTATTCAACAAACATTTTTTTTTATTTCTTTAAACTCTTGTTTTTTTCACAGTAGCAGTTTTAAGACAGAAAAGCAAGGGCTAGACAAACAGAGTTCAGTGACTTGCCCAGGGTCACACACCTAGGAAGTGGCTGAGGTCAGATTTAAACCCAGGTAGGTCCTTCTGACTCCCAGTCTGGCATTCTATCCACTGTACTAACCTGGCTGCTCCTCATTATCTATTCAGTGCCTTCTAAATGCCAGGCCCTATGCTGTCTGCTGAGAATGAGCATAGAAAAGGAAATTAAGAAAGTCTCTACCCTAAGGAGTTTAGATTTTAATGATCAAAGATAAAATGTAAAAGGAAGCTTAAAAAGTCTATGGAGGGAGGGTGATGGGCAGGGATGAAGATAGCTAGCATGGGGTTCTGTATATTCTAATATGCAGAACTTCTCCAATTTCCTTTTGTTATCTGCTTGAATAAAATAGTTCCTTTATCATTCTCTATGATTTTATTTTTATTTTGGGGGCACAATTAGCATTTTCTGGGGAAGAGGCAAATGGATATAAGGCTGAGTATCTTCCCCAGTAAGAAATAGTGATCAGGGCAGAGGGCTGCTCTTGAACCTAAAAATCATGCCCTAGACCAGCAATATTTTGGAGAACAGATGGAAATAATTCTAGTTCTGTACCCCTCTCACAAAACTGGCCAGCCTCATCCCACCTCCCCATCCCTTTAGAGCAGAAATCAAAGTCTCTCTTGGAGAGGAGTGATCAAGATTCTAGAGCTCCGTCTCCATGCTTCCCCTCGAGTCACCTGTTTCATGTGGATATACACACCTTATTTGTGCAGAACATGGGAAAAGGTTCAAGAGAAGAACCTGGACTCAAGAAGAAAAAGGGATTTTCAAAGTGATTTGTAATATTTTGAAATTGTGAATGAAGTGGGAGGTAGGGGTATAGGTAATCAATCACCCTTTATTAATTGACTTCACTTAAGTCTAGCTGATATAATCATGAAAGGTAAGGAGTTGGTAACAGACACAATGAGATATTAATGTCTTGAATTAAGTGCAAATAATGCTAGCTCACTGAGGTCAAGGACAGTGTTGTGCTGTGTTGTGTTTTTTCTTGTGTGTGTGTGTGTGTGTGTGTGTGTGTGTGTGTGTGTGTTCCCAGTGCTTGTAACAGTGGCTGGCATCTAGCTTGCACTTAATGGCTTCTTGTTTACTGACTAACTACTACATGAAGAATAAAGATTTAATGTGGAAAGGAAGAATTTGAGAGAGTATGAGGGTAAGCTAAAGAAGAGTTTCAGCTTTCAAGGAAAAGAAGGACTAATTGTGGAAGGGGAGAAAGAATTAAGCTAAAGGAAAAGAAGGATTCAAGGAAGATTACAAAAATACATATGTAAAATAACCTGAGTAGGAGGAGAAGGAAGAATGAAGGAAAGTGAAGAAGAAAGAGAAGTGGATGAATTGAGAGAAAAGAAGATAATTGGCAAAACAAGATATGAGGTTATTGAGAAGGGAAAGGAATCAGTGTATCTGTCAGGATAGTAAAAAATGCTTAAGAAGCAGACAGAATGTTAACAGAGTGCTAAAAAGATGAGAGTGGCAGCTCTGAAGTAGAAAATCATACACAAACAGCTTGCCAAAATTCTTCAGGGGAGCTACTAACAAGGTGCAAGGATTGAGGGATTCATTTCCAAAAATATGGAGAGCAGGAACAATTTTGCAATGACCTACATTGCATATGCAGTGTTTGCGGTTATCTAGTTGCCAAATGACTGATAATACATGTATTGCAAGCTGCTCTACTTCCTAGGAGAAAAAGTAAAAGCATTTGAGGAACACTTCTCCCCAAGTTATCAGGGACAATGAAATGCTACCCCTCCAAAAGAAAAGAGAAAAAGAAGGGGTTTGGCATGAAAGCCAAAAAGAAAAAATGATCTGAAAAGACAGAGGAGAATTCTAACCTAAGACAATTAAGAGTGTAGATGGTGAAAGAATGTTATACAGAAATACAACTAAGAAAAAAGTTGGAGGCTTTTCCTAAAGAGGAAAGATATAGATATTCCTAAAGAGAAAGCAGCTGCTTAGCCTCCAAAGGTAAGATTAACAATTTAGAGCTGAAAGGAACATTAGAAGTGAACTAGCCCATTGATAATGTACGTTTTGTTAGGTGGGAGATGATGCAGTAGAGGGGTCAGAGGAAAAAGAGAAGAGCAGTGGTGGGTGTGACTCCCTGTTGAGGGCAACTGGCGCAGTTATTTGTTGATCTGATAATAACAGATAAGTATGCTGTAATACTAAGGCATGTAGCCAATATGAGACAGAATCTATCAAGATTTGTTGAGATGGATAACCACTACCCACTTATAGTGATTCATATGGGCACCAGTGATATTGCCAGAAAAAACACATGATATACTGCCAAATTATAGTCTTGAGTAAGAAACTAAAGACCTTAAGGGTACAGGTGGTACTTTCATCACTGTTTCCCATCAAAGGAAAGGGATCTGTAAGAGAAAAACAGATTTGAGAAGTGAAAAGCTGATTAAGAAAATGGTATCTAGGATTGGGATTTGTATTTCAGAACCAAGGTGATAGTTCAGATAAGACAGACTCCTGACCAAGAATGGAATGTTCTTAGAAAAGGCTGATAAGAACTTATTTGCCTGGAGTCTTACAAATTCAATTAAAAAAAAAAGATCAAAACAAACATAAAGGGAAGGGGGGAAATTGCCTATGTATGTCCCTGAAGATAGGCACTGTAGAGAGAAGCTACAATTAGAAAGAATAGGAATGGATGTATGACACACACAAGAAAGAAAAACTAAAATAAGAACTGGAAAACCGAACCCACAAACTGAGCTGTTGATGCATATAATAGAGCTGCAAACAAAATAAACTTAGAGCTCATATTACAAGGGAACAAATTTGACCTCACTGATATCAATTAAGATTTAATAGAATAAGTCTCATGACAGGAATATGTCTCTGGGAAGATATAGCATATTAAGAAACAAGATGGGTGAAAATAAGGGCAGAGTAGCACTGTGTATATTTTAAGATGTAATGAAATCCAAGAAACAGAAGGGAGAGGCATGGTGAAGATCAATGGAGGTAGCAAGAGAAATAATGTTATCAGAGGATACTTGATTAAAACAAAAACAAAAACAAAAACCTACACATAGATAGGGAGTTTAGAGAATGTATCTCAAGTCTGGAACAGATGTATGTGGAAATTTTAATTCCCTAAACAAGCTAGAGCTCTTTTTCTACTAGAAGCAGAATGACTAATAATTGATTTGATAATTTCATCCTTCAAAGGCTAGGAAACTAATGGGGAAATGCTGGTCTGGATCTGATTTTTACCAACTGAAAGGAAGAGGAATCTTAGAGCTTATGATAGAAATGGGAAAACTCAAAGTTAATTTCACATGGAGGATAAGTTTCTAAGGGTTCAGAAAAAATATATAAGCCCTGTGGGCTTAAGTTATTCATGGGAAATCATCTCAGGAAGATAGAGGAACTCTCAGTATTGAATTCTGAAAGCTGAGACTAGTAGTACACAAATGGGTCTCTGCTGCTAAAGGGACTGAAGCTAGTGGATCTTGTCATCTTAGGAGTTCTGAGCTATGGTAGGGCTAAAGCAGATTGGGAGTCCTCACTTAAGTGTGGTACCAATATTGTGAGTACCTGGGAGCAGAAGGCCACTAGATTGCCAAAGGACTAGACTCTCCTAGCCTAGAAAAATGGTATATTTTAAGCTTCCATGCTGATCACTATCCCTCCAAACTAGGTGAGATAAAAAGACCCAATTCCAAGAAAAAGAATGGACTTGTGGATGCGAAAGGAAGCAGTTCTAATAAGGAGGAAAAGAGTTATTAAAAAATGCACATGCATTGGAAATTTATCAATTACTTTAGATTTTTAAAAAACATTATAGACATCTTAAAATCAACATGTCCAAAGCTGAATTCATTCTCTCTCCCTTCAAAACTCTCTTCTCTTCCAAACTTTCCTGTTACTGTTGAGGATAGGATTATGCTCTAATTCAACTATGTGTTGAAATGAATCAGTTTGTATCCTTGCAAGAAATATCCTTTCCATACTATTGCTAAGTAAATGTCGTTTTGTAACTGTTAGGTGGCTTTTGTGAGCTAGGACTCTAATGAAACTAGAAGTATTTAAATCAATCCCCACATTCCCTCAACATTAGTTGCAGATGTTGAAGAGAAAAATTCTCTGGAACAGAATCTGGGACAGTAAATTCTGTCCAAAGAGGGTAGATTTTGAACCACATATTGTAAACCTTAAAATTTCTTAGACTTATAAATGTTGGAAATTTCACCATTGGGAAATTTCATACTTGAAAAATTTCCTATTGATAGTGGGTCTTGGCTATTGGAATGTGAACTCCATTGGCATGGGAGGTTCCTCCTCCTCCCTTCTTAAGATTACTTTAGGACAGAAACCTTTTGCTGAACAATGGAAAGGGCTTTGACCTATGCTTAAGCATAGAACAGGAATTTCTTTGAGTCATGATTGATTTTAGAATTGATACAATAGAGATACTTGGAATGACAGAACCAGGTCTTGGAAATTACAATCTCCACCCTACTCAGTCCTAACAGGATTTAGGAAGGGCTGCAGCATAGATCAAAATTTAATTATTCCAATCTCTACCTTACTCAGGGTAACAGGATTTAGGAAGGGCTGTAGCAAAGGATCAAAATTTAATTATTTGAGAATATGACCTTCAACAGACATGTGCAAAGCCACAGACCTCTGGGCGGTCCTGGGTTAAACTAGAGCCACCATTGGCACAGGGAAGACATGGACAGTGATTGGTAGATGTGAGAACTGAGGGGAGGGAACTTGGATGGTTTCCTTAAAGATAGAGGGGTCTAAGGACTGAGGGTGGTTGGTTGGTGTAAACCTTAAAATTCCTTAGACTTATAAATGTTGGAAATTTCACCATTGGGAAATTTCATACTTGGAATATTTCTTACTGATAGTCTATTGGAATGTGAACCCCATTGGCATGGGAGGTTCCTCCTCCTCTCTTCTTAAGATTACTTTAGGACAGAAACCTTTTGCTGAACAATGGAAAGGGCTTTGACCTATGCTTAAGCATAGAACAGGAATTTCTTTGAGTCAAGATTGATTTTAGAATTGATACAATGTCCTAGCTGTGTGACCCTGGGCAAGTCACTTGACCCCCATTGCCTAGCCCTTACCACTCTTCTGCCTTGGAGCCAATACACAGTATTGACTCCAAGACGTAAGGTAAGGGTTTTAATAATAAAAAAAAAGAATTGATACAATGGAGATACTTGGAAATAGCAATCTCCACCCTACTCAGTCCTAACAGGATTTAGGAAGGGCTGCAGCATAGATTAAAATTTAATTATTCCAATCTCTACCCTACTCAGGGTAACAGGATTTAGGAAGGGCTGTAGCAAAAGATCAAGATTTAATTATTTGAGAATATGACCTTCAACATACATGTGCAAAGCCACAGACCTCTGGGCGGTCCTGGGTTAAACTAGAGCCATCATTGGCACAGGGAAAATGATGGACAGTGATTGGTAGATGTGAGAACTGAGGGGAGGGAACTTGGATGGTTTCCTTAAAGATAGAGGGGTCTGAGGACTGGGGGGTTGGTGGGAGAGTTTTGGCTCTGAGTGGTTGGAGAGGTGCTCTGAAAAGCTTGCTCTGAAGGAAGCTGGAGGTGGAGGCCCCGGAGACTGTTTCTCCATTTTGGTCACGTGAGTAATAGGGACTGATCTCCTTTATTTGCCCCAGCTATCTAAGGGCTTGGGCCTTTTGGCCCAGCCTAAACAGAGGGGGTATTTAAGCCCTATTCCCTTCTCTCCCCTTCCTCTCTCTCTCTCTCTCTCTCTCTCTCTCTCTCTCTCTCTCTCTCTCTCTCTAATTCCTTTCTTCCTCCTGTTTGTAATTAAACTCTATAAAAGGCTGATGGCTGACTTGAGTTTTCATTTAGGAATTACATAGCTGAATTCCTTGGCGACCTTAAATTAATATATATCAGTCTTTTAAAGTGATTTCCTTGTCACAATATGGACCCGTTGTGGCAGAGTATATAAAGGCAGATCTAGGACTTTGGAGGAGACCATTTGAGAACCCAGGGAACTTCTTTGAAAACTATTTTTTTATATTCTATGAGTAGCTATGTGGGACAGTAGATAGAATGGTGGGCCTGGAGTCAGGAAGACCTAATTTCAAATGTGACCTCAGATGCTTACTAACCATTTGACCCTGAGCAAGTAGTCTAACCCTATTTGCCCCAGTTTTGTTTTTTTTTTATCTATAAAATGAGCTGGAGAAGAAAATGGCGAACCACTCCAGGATCTTTGCCAAAAAAAACCTAAAAGAGAAAGCTAGTTAGCACAGTGGATAAGGCACCAGGACTGGAGTTGGAAGGACCTGGGTTCACGTTTGACCTGATACTTTCTAGCTGTGTGACCCTGGAGAAGTCATTTAACCCCAATTGCCTAGCCCTTACCATTAGTCTGCCTTGGAATCAATACTTAGCATCAATTATAAGACAGAAATAAAGGTTTTTTAAAAATTAAAAAGAAAGAAAAGGAAGCCCTAAATGGAGTCAAGAAGAGTCAGAGTTGACTAAAATACTTGAACAATAGAGGCTACTGATATAGTCATTTTAACCAATACTACTTTCTTAATTGGGGTGTATGGGGTGCTCAGGGAGGGGTAATATCTCTGGTATGGAGGGCTTGTCATGCCCTTCTAGGGCAGCTCTCCAGCCACTGACCCTCACCTGACACCCAGCTCTCACTTGTGGCTCCTAGTAGCTGCTAGCATGTGGCAGCGGCCACACCCTGGGCAACGGCTTTGACAGGCCGGCTAAACCTTGTGAGGGTAGCCATCGGGTCGACATCGACCCCTGGTGAACTAGGGCTTTGTTCACCCAGCATGTGAAGACTGCTTCGGCGGAACAGGTGGAAGAAACCAACAAGAAGGTTCAACGGCTGAGATGGCGATGCAGCAAGGCACTGTGGAGTGCTTAGGGCGTGATGGAGCACAAAAGACAACACGGCCATCCAATGCAGCTGAGGAAGTCTCCAGGTGTAATGACTTTTTGTGCCAATGGACCCAGGCTTCCAACGCCGAGAGAGTGGGACTGTCTCTGTGCATCGACTTTTCCACTTAAATCTTCACGCACAGGTGTCTTTGTGCACAAAAACGCACAAAGACAATCGTCATCCTTGGTTCGAGAGACAACCAACAAAACTTTCTTAATTCATGTTTAATGTTGAAATGAAAGGAGGCATCAAAAAGTCATCAAATTAACAAAAATTTAGTTTTTTTCTTTTCTTATTTTTTTATTCTCATGTAAATCACACTTCCCTATTGGTCATTGTTGTAAGAGCAAACCCATACATAATCAAAACCCCAAAATAAAACAAAAAATACACTGATGTGAAAGATGACTCCAACAGTTCTTTCTCTGAAGGTGGATAGTATTTTCTGTCAGAAATCTTTCAAGATAGTCCCAGATCATTGCATTGCTGAGGGTAGCCAAGTTTTCACAAATAATCATTACTTAATATTGCTGTTATTGTGTACAATGTTCTCTCAGTTCTGCTTATTTCCCTCTGTATCAGTTCCTGCAGATCTTTCCAGCCTTTTCTGAAATCATCCTGCTTATCATTTTTAATAGCACAATAGTATCCCATTATCAACATGTACCATAATTTTTTCAACCTTTCCCCAGTTTATGGACATCCTCTCAATTTCTAATTCTTTGCTACTACAAAAAGAGCAGCTATAAATATTTTTGTACAAGTGGGTCCTTTCCCCTTTTTTATTATCTCGTTGGAATACAAATCTAGTAGCAGCATTACCAGATCAAAGGGTATATACACAGTTTTGTAGCCCTTTGGGTATCGTTTCAAATTGCCCTACAGAATGGTCAGATCCATTCAGAACTCCCCCAACAATGTATTAGTATCCCAATTTTGCCACATCTCCAACATTTGTCACTTTCCTTTATTGCCATATTGGTCAATCTGATAGGTGTGAGGTGGTACTTCAGCATTGTTTTAATTAGCATTTCTCTAATCAACAGTGATTTAGAACATTTTTTCATATCATTATTGATCACTTTGATTACTTCATCTGAATATTGCTTGTTCATATCCTTTGACCATTTGTAAATTGGGGAATGGCTTATATTCTTATAAATTTGACTTAGTTCTTTATAAATTTGAGAAATTAAACCTCTAACAGAGACATTTGTTATAAAAAAATTTTCCCAAGTTTGTTGTTTCCCTTCTAATCTTGATTATGTAAGGATGGGGGCAGTGAAGATTTGGACCTCTGAGAGGAGGACTGTGAGAGAACTGGCAGTTGGAGATCAAAGGCAGCTGGGAGAAAAAAACTGTTCTGAGAGGGTTCTGACCTGAGACCTGGACCTGTGAGGACTAGTTTTGGGGGTCTGGGGAATCACCAAGCCACCTGAGAAGATCCATCTTCTTCCTTCAAGCTTATAGCTGATCTCCCTCCAAACATACATTTCCGACTTCCCTCAACCTGAAGAAAAGACATCTCAGACCCTTAAGGGAGGGGATGTGGACTCTCAAAAGGAGAGCATAGCTCCCTTGTCCTTTCCTGCCTTCCTGAACTTATTCCTTCATTATTCTTTTAGGCCAAATAGATAAATAAGTTAATAGAAGGGGTTGTGTTAGCTGGGAAGGGACAGAAAAATCTATTTGGGCGGATTAATTGCCCTTTCAGACCATGGACCATGTAGGATTATAACAGGGCTGCTTATTCCTTCTTCCCTATTCAGTTACCTGAAACCCAATAATAAACCTTTCAAAGCAGTCAGATATTTGTTCAAGCCTCTCAATACAACTTTAAAGGGTTACTTCAAGAAACTAGGGACAGATCTCACAAAGAATACCTGAGACCATTCCTTGTTGTCCATAAGTATAACTGACAGGGGAGCTTGACATCAAATCCCCTTCAGCCACTTCTTCTGGGGAAACTGTGGTAGCTGACAACCTGTTATCATAGGGGAAAGAGAGAGAGACAGCTGCTGCGTCCACTCTAACGAAGCTCTTTCCCTCCCACACTGCTCCTGCTCCTATAACCCTCTTCAATACTTTACTGATATACCACCATTATCAGTGAAGTGAACCTTTTATTACAACTTCAAGGAATATCCATTTTTACAGTTAGATTCATTTTGTTTGTACAAAAGCTTTTAAATTTAGTATAAAGTTATTCATTTTATTCTCTATCTCTTGTTTGATCATAAATTCTTCCCTTCTCCAAAGATCTGTCAGATAAACTATTCTGTGTTCCCCTAATTTAGTTATGGTATCATTCTTTATATCTGAATTATATATCTATTTTGACCTTATCTTGGTATAGGGCGTGAGTCTTTAATTTGTTCTTTTTCTAGTTTTATCTGTATGCCCAATTCATTGATCTGAATTTCCTCTATTTTATTGATGTAAGCATTTAGAGATATAAAATTTCCCCTGCTTTCCCATAAATTTTCCCATAAAGCTATATCCCATAAATTTTGAACTCCAGAGGCTGTTCTCTACCTCACTTCCTGCATCTCACATGTGCCAATGGTGGCTCTAGCTTTGACCTAGGACCACCCAGAGGTCTGTCCTTTTTTTGCACATGTCTATTGAAGGCCATATTCTCAAATAATTTAATCTTGAGTTTGTTGCAGCCCTTCCTAATCTTGTTACACTGAGTAGGGTGGAGAATATAGTTTCCAAGACCTGATTCTGTTATTCCAAGTATCTCTATTGTTATTGATCAGGAAATAGCTAAATCCGATCTTCTAAGGAATGGTCTGAATAGGGTGGAGTAGTTTTGAAATTCACACCATAGATGGCAACATTTTTGATCTATCAAGGCAGGATATATGGTAAAGAAAATGGTGACTTCTGTGGCCTTCAGAAATCTGCCAATTTGGAGGGACCCCAGATGCACACAGTTGGAACTTTTTATTCTTTTAGGTGACCAGGAAGCTGCATCAAGGAAAAAAGTCCCAGAACCATTTGGTTTCCTTTAAGGGAAATTAATCTCCAAGAAGGATAGGAGGAGAGCTGACCTAAACTAATCCATGTTACGGCAAAACAAAGGTAAACACTAATGTCATCATAGTGACTTTTGTCTTTTTATGGGCTGCTTTTATCATTTTTTTTTGTTAAAAAAATTACAAGCTTTTGAGTGATCTATGGATATGAAACTGCTACCAGGACAGTGGTCTATGAGTATCTCATTAATTTCTTTTTAAATTTTGTTATTTCTTTTAAACTTTCTTTTCTTTATACATTTTGAGTTTGAGATTATCTCCCCCTTGCCTATTCCTCCCACAGCCATTGAGAAGGTAAGCAAAGTACTTTTGCATTCTATTCCCAATATTCAAGTAATAAGTATATTAATATCTTATATGTCTCACATAGTTGTTTTCTGGTCTTTTCCTGAGCATTTGTGGAGCAAGCTGCATTTTCAGGACAGCAGTAATGGGGCTATTCCTTGCAGATCTACTTCTCAGGTTCTAAGAGCATGTTGGAAAACTTAATGCAAATTCAATATAATTTAATACAACCTTCTAGCTCAAGTCTTATGGTTCTGATTTTATTAATATAGTTTTAAGAATATCAAATTAAGGGGGGTGGAGTCAAGATGGCGGCCTAGAAGGAGCAGAAGTTCAGACCTCTGAATTCCCTTCCTAACCAATCACAAACTGAATGCTCCCAGGGGACTGAAAAACAAACTTAACAACAAGACAGAGCCAAGGAACCCTACTGCTGAACCTAATTCAAAAGGTACGCCCCCCCCCCCCAAAGCCAGAATCCGAGAATACTCGGGTTTAAGAGGAAGACAGAAGGAAGATCCCAGGACCCATCCCCTCTCCCACCCATATTGCTGAGACTCCAGCAGCAGCAGGAACATCTGGGTGGGCAAAGGTGCTGGTCTGGAGGGCTTACCTTGGGAGCATGGCTGTGCCAAGTTCAGAGCGTTCAGCACAGATGGCGGAGAAGGAGCTAGGGAGGGAGCATAGACCTGGCAGCCTGGCCAGAGCTGTGGAGATCCTCCATATTTGCTCCAGCCTTCCAGGAAGTTTTGGACTCAGAGCACACTCAGCCCAACTAAGCTGAGCTTAATCCCATCAAAAGTCTCCAGAACTCAGGGAAGCCCAGGCTCCACACCCATACTCATTGACTGCTGGACTTTAATCCAATCAAAAGCCTCCAGAGGACAGGGAAGCTCAAACCCCAACAAACCTCCACCAGAGACTACACGGAGAGATCTCCTGTTAAAGCTCTAAGAGGGGAAACTGACAGAAGCCCCCAAAACCAAAAGAATGAGAGGAGCAAGAGCACATACAAATATGGGAAGTAAATAAGGGGTGAATTTGAGCAAACAACAGAAAAAGAAGAGACAAACTACAATAGACAGCTTCTACTAAGCAAACAGAACAGAAGGGGAGAGATCAGCAAACGAAAAATCAGAAATCCCAGCGAATTGGATACATGCTGTGGAAGAACTCAAAACACAATTAAGAGAGGCTGAAGACAATTGGGAAAAGAACTTAAAAATTAACATAAGTCATCTGGAAACAGAGGCACTTGAACTAAAATGAGAAAGTGTCCTGAAAGCCAAAATCAACCAGCTGGAAAATGAGGCAAAGGAGATGAAAGACAAGGTAAAGAGGATGAAAGACAACCTTTAAAGAAAATCAGACCAGAAGGAAAGGATGACCAAAAAGCTAGGGATGAGATCTTGTCTTTAAGAACCAGAATACAACATTAATAAATTAAGTAACCTCACAAGGCAGCAGGACACTATGAAACAAAATAAAAAGAATGAAAAATTGAGGAAAATATGAAGCATCTCATTCACAAAATAGACGATTTAGAAAATCATTCTAGAAGAGACAATTTAAGAATCATTGGTCTACCAAAAGACCATGACAAAAGAAAAAGCCTGGACATAATACTACAGGAAATTATTCAGGAAAACTGCCCCAATATCCTAAAACAAGAGGGGAAAGTAGAGATTGAAAGAATCCACAGATCACCTCCTGTATTTAATCCCCAACTGATAACACCCAGGAATGTTATAGCCAATTTCAAAAACTATCAGCCAAAGAAAAGATATTACAAGCTGCCAAGAAGAAGCCATTCAGATACCATGGAAACACGGTGAGGATAACACAGGATCTGGCAGCATCCACACTGAAGGACAGAAAGGCATGGAATATGATATTCTGGAAAGCAAGGGAACTAGGTCTGCAACCAAGAATCAAATACCCATCAAAACTGACTATATTCTTACAGGGGAAAGTATGGTCATTCAACAGAATAGAAGAATTCCAAGCATGCGTAAAGAAAAGACCAGAAATGAAGAGAAAATTTGATGTCCAAGCACAGAACTCAAGAGAATCATCAAAAGGTAATTTAAAAAGAGGGGGAAAAGAAAAACAAAACAAAACAACAACAACAACAACATCTTTTTAAGAGACTCAATAAGTTAAAATGATATGTATCCTTATAAGAAAAGAGGTCATTGGTAACTCTTAAAAACTGTTGCTATCACCTGGTCAGCTAGAAGAATTACACTTAGAGGGAACAGTGACAAACTGTATAGGATGAAAGGACAAGACATAAATAGGTATATGGATATATGCATGCATAAATACATATACATGTGTGTATATATACATATACACACAACCAGAGCTAAAAAAAAGAGGTTAATACTAAAAGAAATGGGAAAAGAAACAAATGGGGGTAAATTTATATGTCACAAAGAAGCTCATGGTGGGAGGGGGAAGAACATCGATACACTGGAAGGGTAAAGAGGTTGGAGATAGGAAATACTCAACTCTTACATGCTTTGAAACTGACCCAAAGAGGGAAAAACAATCCAATCCATTAGGGCAGAGAATAGGTTTGCGCCCTATAGTGGAGAAGGGTAAAAAACGGACTGGTGGGGAGGGAGATGGTGGTGGGGCAATTTTAAAAAGACTACAGGGGAAAATAAGGGGGAGAATAAGAAGGGAGGTGGGTATAAAGGGAAGTAAAATAAGGGTGGGAACTAGGGGGAATGATTATAAACAAACATTGGTGTAGAAGGAAATAGTGAAAGAAGAAAAGGCAGGACCAGGAGTAGAAATCAAAATGCTGGAAAATACACAGCTAGTAATCATAACTCTGAATGTGAATGGAATGAACTCACCCATAAAACGCAAGCAAATAGCAGAGTGGATTAGAATCCAAAACCCTACCACATGCTGTCTGCAAGAAACACACATGAGGAAGGCAGATACGCATAGGGTGAAAGAGGATGGAGCCAAATCTATTGGGCCTCAACTGACAAAAAGAAGTCAGGAGTCCCAATCATGATATCTGACAAAGCCAAATAAAAATAAATATAGTTAAAAGAGATAGGGAAGGTAACTACATCCTGATAAAAGGTAGTATAGACAATGAGGAAGTATCTGTACTCAACATGTATGCACCAAATGGCATAGCATCCAAATTTCTAAAGGAGAAACTAGAGGAGCTCAAGGATGAAATAGATAGAAAAACTACACTAGTGGGAGACCTGAACCTTCCTCTATTCGAAGTAGATAAGTCAAACCAAAAAATAAGAAAGAGGTGAGAGAAGCAAATGAAATCTTAGAAAAATTAGAATTAGTAGATATGTGGAGTTAACATTAAAGTTATCTGTTCCCCAAGCTGAGTGTGAGTGAAGGGATCAAGGGGAGACCTTTTTGGTCTCAAGTAGAGGTCTGGAGTGGGGACAAGTTGGACAAGATGGACAAGAGCAAATTGGGGAGAGCAGCTTTAGCTAAGGAGGGAAGGCACAAGGGGGAAAATCTTCAAACTCCCTCTCCTCTCTCTGAGTCAACCCATTACATCTGCTGTCTCCCCTGAACCCTGCTTTGTAGGAAGGGGGGGTCTCCACTCTTTCCCCTCTCTCATACCTAAAGTCCAAGCATCCCTTTTCAGATACATCACTTCTCTCTCTCTCGTATATTTTTAAAACAGATGGCACCCCAGATTTAAAAGGACCCCATTTATTAAAAAAAGAACAACTTTAGTGACTGTCACCAACTGCCATCAACTGTCAGTTGTGAAGTTTGTCAATTACAACTCCTGAGGTGAGCAGCCTTTGTCACTGACTCTGCCTAGCAGTTTGCACACAGGATCCAAAACATTTTGATTCCTTGTGGGGGAGAGAACAAGTCAGTTACTAACTGCCACTCTGGTCAGTTACAAAACTGAGAGAGAGTGTCTATTGCAAAAGGGAGGCTCTATTAGGGCTGTCAGCAATAAGATCTAGCCATCTTGGATCCTATCTAGCTAGAAGCAAAGCTTGTGGGGACCATAACCATTTTCTAACCGTTAACTCCTGACAGACTAGAAAAGATCTAATGGGGAACATGTTACAACTAATACTTTGGTCCACTGTGCTAGGAATAATTGTCATTTATTGGGGCTACTGTATCATTTATAATACAGTGGCAGGGATGATAGACAATGTTCTAGAGACATTAACCAATATGACTATGGGATGGAAACAGTTGCCAATAAATTATCTAGATGTGAATTACCTCTGGCAAATCATATCCCAAGTCTATTTCGTGTTCATGGCAGTGACTAACATCTTAAAGAATATCAAAGCTGGTGCCAACCTGATCTTCCAAAAGAAAACGTTACATGCTCTAGTCATTGATAATAGATTGGAGACATTGTTTGGTCAGATCCCTCTCATAACTGAGATGTACCAGGATTACATGCAGAAAAAACAAGGCATGGGGAAGGGAACCAACGAGGAGACTGGGGATGTGACGGGACAGACTAATAAGGATGATGTAGTTATTAATACTAATACTGGGACACCATTAGGTACAGTAGGGGGAAATGACTTTGCCAATAACATACAGTCACCAATTTATGCATCTGCTAACAATCGTGCAAATACATCAAAGGCTCAAAAGATTATGTCTTTGCGTGATGTAGCTGAGATCACTGATAACTATGGCATTTTACATGCAAAGGTTCATAAGTCATTCACCATCCATGACTTAGAATCCTTATGTAAACGTATGCCTAAATTTTTATTAGAGCTGCACCTCGCCATTAAAGAACTGAAAAGAGTATTTTGCCTATATGAACCAGATTTTGAGAATGTAGACATTCTTTTATCTGAACTTTTTGCACCCCAGGAACATAAAAATTTTACTGAGCAAAATAGAAAAGATTCCTCACTCATGAGCTGGCCAGAAGTGTTTGAGGATCTGGATTTTTCTAATCCACGATCAATGGCTTATCTAAGAAAATGCCATGAGGATCTATTGCAGGTAATGAAGCAATTGTCAGAAAAACCTAATGCATGGGGAAAATTTGACAGATTATCCCAAGAAAAAAGTGAAAACCCAAGTGTATTTATTGATCGTCTTATCGAAAAAAACTGAGGGACTGTTAGGTTTTAGCCCTTATTCAAAAGAAGCAGAAGTACACGTGAGGAGACAATTTCTCAAGGGCTGTGATAAGCACTTGAGGGATTTCTTCAGGAATTATTTCCCTAAGTTTGACACCATCTCACTTAATGAACTTAGAGATATTGCCATCTATTTTCATGATAACAAAGTAGATCAAGGAAAAGAAAAGAATGATCAAAAGAAAAAGCTCCAAGATGTAAAAAATAGACTGAAATACAGGACTACAATCCCCATGAGCCTTTGCTCCACTTCCCCAGAATGCCTTGTAATCTCACCTGGGCCGAGATTGAGAAGGTATTTAAGCTGATTCAAAGGCTTTGGAGGGCTTTCTCTTGGTGCTTGGACTTCTGTTTGGGGCAGATGTGGCTTTTTTTTCATAATGTAGGTAAGGTCTTGTCTAGGCCTCTGGCCTAGGCACATTTTTCTTATCCTGTATTTTCTTTAATCCTTAATCTTCAATAAACCTCTAAAAAAATATAATACTCCTTGCAGAGAGAAACTAATTTCTACCTGCCTCAGATGCCTCCGTCTCCCCATGTTCCCTAAATTTTAATCTTTACAGTTTGGCGTAACCACTTTGGGAAAATGAAATATCTCAATCTTCTGATTTCTTTTCTGATCTTTAGTTCAACTTTTAATATCTAGTACCTAGAAAAAAATTTTTTTTTGAGCCATTTCTCTCTGGCCAAGGTTTTCTACCCTCGCAAAACTGCTACAGGCTCCGGACCTGCTGCCCACCCCACCTGGCTCGGCCCCGTCGCTTCCTGCCTGCAGCCTGCAGCCCCGATCGTCCTCACCTGGTACCTGGTCCCGGCCTTGCCCACCCCCGCAGCCGCTCCAGCTCCTGCTCCTGGCCTCTTACCGGCCCACTGCCTGCCTATTTCTGCGCCCCAGACCCACGAGCACAACCCCAGTTGGCTCATCACCCAGATCCTTGGAGCAGATCACTCAGGACTCATTGAGACCAGCTGGTAATAATATTGGCCATGTGGGCGGAGGGGAGAGAAGAGAGGGAAAGGAGACCAGGTAATTTTCCCTTAAGCTAAGCCTCCAAACAAACGGGGGTGTATTGGCTCCACGTTGTGACAAGGAAATCACTTTAAAAGACTGATATATATTAATTTAAGGTCGCCAAGGAATTCAGCTATGTAATTCCTAAATGAAAACTCAAGTCAGCAGTCAACCTTTTATGGAGTTTAATTACAAACAGGAGGAAGAAAGGTATTAGAGAGAGAGAGAGAGAGAGAGAGAGAGAGAGAGAGAGAGAGAGAGAGAGAAGGGAATAGGGCTTAAATACCTCCTCTGTTTAGGTTGGGCCAAAAGGCCCAAGCCCTTAAATAGCTGAGGCAAAGAAAAGAGATCAGTCCCTATCACTCACATGACCAAAATGGAGAAACAGTCTCAGGGGCCTCCACCTCCACCTTACTTCAGAGAAAGCTTCTCAGAGCACAACCTCTCAGAGCAAAACCTCTCCAACCACCTCCCCCTGTCCTCAGACCCCCGCTATCTTTAAGGAAAACATCCAAGTTCCCTCCCCTCAGTTCTCACATCTACCAATCACTGTCCATGTCTTCCCTGTGCCAATGGTGGCTCTAGCTTAACCCAGGACCGCCCAGAGGTCTGTGGCTTTGCACATGTATGTTGAAGGTCATATTCTCAAATAATTAAATCTTGATCCTTTGCTGCAGCCCTTTCTAAATCCTGTTACCCTGAGTAGGGTGGAGATTGGAATAATTAAATTTTGATCTATGCTGCAGCCCTTTCCATTGTTCAGCAAAAGGTTTCTGTCTTAAAGTAATCTTAAGAAGGGAGGAGGAGGAACCTCCCTTGCCAATAGGGTTCACATTCCAATGGTGAAATTTCCAACATTCACAAGTCTAAGAAATTTTAAGGTTTACAACGTGGGTGATATGGGACAGGAGGAGGGATCATATCAGGGGAGAGGGGAAAGAGAGAAAAGGGAGAGGAGAAGAAACAGATTTTTCAAACAGAAACTTAAAAAGCAATGGGCTGTTTAAAAGGATTTTTGACTGTTCTGGTAATTTCACTGATTTCACCTGCGTGCCAGAAGAAACATTCAGCCCAAAGATTCAACTTTGAATTTGAAAATGGGTGGCTCAGGGAACTGAGAGCATGGTCCTGGGTTAAAATCTGGCCTCAGATACTCCTCAGCTGTGGGGCCCCGAGCATAACCTCAAACCCCATTGCCTAGCTTTTACTACTCTACCTTCGGACAATAGACATTTAAATGGATAATTAAAAAGCAAACAAACAAACAAAAACCCCAAGGAACTTTGAAGAGACTAAAGGCTATATTCTAAGGCATTTCAAACTCCAATGGTTTATAAAAATCTCTGTATTCTATTGCATTTTTTGTTTAAGGTTTAACTTTGTGATTTTAAGTTCATATATTACTGGATTCAATATTATTCTGCTTGAACTGAAGGTTGATTGAATTTATTTTGAATGTACTTAGTTTTAAAAATTCTGTTGTTTTCCCCCTATAACTGTGTTGAACAAATATTATTGTGAATAAGCCCATATGTGAAAAAACAGTTTTTCTATTTTGCCTTTGTAAAATTGTCATAGAGATAGATGGACTTCTTCAAAACTGGTTATAATTGTATAACAACCTTGGAAAATTGAATGTGCTAAATACCTCAAATGATTTTAAGGGTTTTTTAAATATGATTTTTGGAATTTTTTTTTAACAATCTGGTTATTTTTGCCTGCCCCTACCTACCTACCACGAGGTAAGGCCCATTAGCTGAAGTGAAATACATTTTATAAACCCCCAACCTTCCCACATGTGAATGGAAGTTGGGCAGTTAATGTCAGGGCACTTGTATCCCTATAAGCCTCCAAGAACAAGGAGCACCCCTTTATTTATGCTCTTCAGCTCACTATTTTACTTCTACCAGAATGATATATAGATTTCTTGATTATGTTCTAAACCCAAGATGAGTTTTACTTTGTTTTAAAAAATATGTTTAAATACCAAGGTTGAAAGATTGCTATATTTGTAAAAATTGTGACAAATGTCCATCAATTCATAGGTTTTAAAAATGTCATACAGCAACTTATGTGAAATATGAAAGTGTGTTTGTTTGCTATTATAATTAATTGGGCTATTGAGAATTTTGGGGATTTTGGTAACTACATAGTTGTACTACTGTATTTTTAGAAATGAAAAAATTGTTAACCTTGTTCAATTCATTTGCCTTCTACTCACAGTGATCATGGCCAGATACAAAGAGGAAATGGATCTTATTTTTTATGAGAAAGCCTTGCATTTTATATTTTCTTAGCTGACACAGAGTGTCAATGATTATAAGCTACATTCTTGAATTTTAAAGCTCTTTTATTATTATATTTTTCTTGCATGTGCAATATACTTTTTCAGTTTTTTTTATTATTTTTCTCCTTTTTATATTTGAAGCACATGTCACCAGCATTAAGATTTTCTTTAACTTTTTGACTTTTCAGTGCTACAAGTTTGAAATACATTTGCTAATGCATGCCCCAAAAGGCTTGTGACTATAAAAATGATGCCACTAATTATTTAAATAAATTATGGGAGTTTGCTTAATGATTCTGTCTGATTCCAGGACAAGATATACACACAAGAGCCATTTCACAGAGCCAAAGAAAGGCCAATCCAGGATGGATTAATGCACTTCTAGGCCAATACAAAGATCTTGAACCTAGTGTGAAGACTCAAGGTTACTATGTTTATCATTGCTAGACATAGGCTTTCCTTGTGTCCACACTCATTCTGAAGATACTCACAGACGAGTATCCCCAAACTTGGCTCCTACTTGGCTTCTATGATCTGGTGCCTTTCTTTTCTGCCTCTCACAGTGTGGTAGCTTTCTGTAGTCTTGGCTACTGACTGGGTAAGTGCATCATTGCTTAGATCATTTTAATTGGGCCCTGATTCAAGGACCTGTTATAGATTTATTTTTCTTTTTACTTGGAATTTTTACATATAAGACTTTAATAGTCTATATTTTCATCCAGAAATTTTTCTTTTCTTTTTGATTTTTCTGATGTCTTTTTAATATCTTTTGCCAATTGATTCATATACCTCAGCCATGCATCCCTAAGTGATCCTGGTTTTTTAATCACCCTCTTAACGGGGGAAATGTAAAAAAATATCATTATTTAAATTGCAAAGTTTAAACTATTTTTGAGAAGAATTTTAGGTAAAGAAGATGCTACCTCTCTGAATCCAGAACTGAACTGTTAGAGAAGCCACCATGAAAAAGCCTCCAGACCACAAGTTGCACAAAATTGAACTTTGGGTGTGGTTGATTGAACATTTATTTATATCTGTACTTTCATGACAAAGGGGACTGCCCCCTAACTGGATTTTTGTCAATGTGTTCAGCAATTATTGTTTTTATTCTTTTGTTTCTCTTATCCTCATATTATTGTAATCTTTAAATTGATTATGTTTTCATGATCCTTTGAAAAAAAATTAATTGTTTTCAAACGATCAAATGGGGTAATGTAAAAAATAGACTCGAATACAGGACTACAATCCCCATGAGCCTTTGCTCCACTTCCCCAGAATGCCTTGTAATCTCACCTGGGCTGAGATTGAGAAAGTATTTAAGCTGATTCAAAGGCTTTGGAGGGCTTCCGTTTGGGGCAGATGTGGCTTTTTTTCATAATGTAGGTGAGGTCTTGTCTAGGCCTCTGGCCTAGGCACGTTTTTCTTATCCTGTATTTTCTTTAATCCTTAATCTTCAATAAACCTCTAAAAAAATATAATACTCCTTGCAGAGAGAAACTAATTTCTACCTGCCTCAGATGCCTCAGTCTCCCCATGTTCCCTAAATTTTAATCTTTACAAAGAGACCTCTGAAATATTAAGGCAGAAAGAATTAGAGGAGGTTAAAAACCTGGCTACAATTAAGACATTTAACAGACAAACCCCACAGTATAGACCGAGACCCCAAAGTCAACAGAGGTTGCAGAGAGATACCAGGACTTGATTTTTGTGTTCTCATCAAGGACACATAGTAAGAAACTGCCCGATGAAACATTGCTATGAACAGGGCCAAAATAAGAGAGATGGGAAAGGTCAAAATGCATATTATCAGGTGAAAGTATATAATAACAAAAACTATGGGAGACAGGACTCTAATAGCAAGCAGTGTTGCTCTCACTGCAGACTTAGAGAACAGGAGACCCCACACCTGAAATCCATGGAAGCAGCAACAGCTTCTGGAGCAAAACCCCGTTATTCAGAAGTTGTAGTGAGAAATAAGCATTATACCACATGATGCCAGGCTTTAGCATTATCTAGTGAAAAAGAGACAAATTTGGGAGGTACCCCAGGGTGGAAACATGAGGGCATAAGCATAAAGTGCAAAAAGGGAGATGGTAGAAAGGAAAAAGAAAAATTTTAAATTTTAGAGGTGGAGAAACAGATAGTTGGACAAGATGCCAAGGGAAGCAACTTAAGTACAAAACAAAAGGCTATAATTGAGATGGAGAGTGAAATTGCACAAATAATAGCAGACATGAAACATGACATTTATGGTTCACAATACATGGGCACACAAAACGGCATGGAGAAAAGCAAGGCACAGATTGAATTCTTTTTGGAAAATTTTTTAGCTTGCAAAATGGATCTAGACAGTGGAAGATCAAATGGGGCTAGCAAATCTTTCAAACAGCAACTTAAGTATGCAGACCATTCTGACAACATAGCTCAAGGTGACATTGTTGCAAGAGAATTTGGAGTTGTTACATTTATACATCTAAGAGGGGAACAAAAGGAAAATGAGGGGAGAACTAACTTAAATCCAAAAGCCAAAGACTTTTACCCAGGAAATCCTACAACACTCAAAGATACCAGTCCTGGGGGTGGGTTTAGCATTGATCAATATCAAACTGCCAATGACTGTCTATTCCCTAAACCAGAGACTGCAAAACAAAGCAAAGGGAGTGGGAACAAAAGTCTTTGATAGTGAACCCTCATCCAAGCAATTCTCAAACTGAAATTAATACAAACACAAACCTTTCCTCTGAGCAAGCTGTTAACTCACAGACAGCAGTGGTCCAAAGTGATACAAGTGCATTACAAACCTTGGGGCAAGAAAGTAAAGATGATAATAGAAAATCTGTGTATGTAAACCCCATAATAGCTAATTTACAAGAAACTCCAGAACCATATCTTGGGACAGAAGTGGGAGAACAAAAGCACACATCTCTCACTGATATAGGAGCAAGTGGATCTGTATTGAAGTCATTCCCAGAAGATACCACCATAGAGGGAATGGTTTCTATGTCAACAGATTCACAAGGGGGAGTAGATACATAAGAACCTGATCCAAAAGATATGGCAGAACCTGTGCACTCCAGTAACATAATAGCTGATCTGCAGGAAGCAGTAAACCCGCAAGAATAAAATTTGTCACCACAGAACTCAGAATTAGAGCATATTACTAGTCAACAGCTAGAAAAAGAATTGGGAAATACAGAAATCACTGAAATAAGGTCAGACCGAGACACAAAACCTGATTTAACAACCCCTGACACAGAATTATAACAGGTCACTGAACAAAAGCTAATGAAAAGATCTAGAGAGTACAGAAATCAGTGACCAAGAGTCAGACTCAGACCCAGATGATACAGTACCAAATGGTACAATAATATTTGAACAGAAAAGTGATGAAGAACAGGAACATTATGATCAAGCTCTATGATAAAGTTCACAAAGATTTAGATGAATGGGACACAAATTGGCATAGTGAACACCTGAATTCAGACCAAACAAGCTTTTCTGATTCTGATTCAGCAATTGAAAACATAGGAAACTCTTTATCAGTAGAGGAAATACTGTATATTACAGGAGTTAGTACTTTTGAAGAATTTTGTAAGAAATATGACTTAGAGGACAGTGACACTAAATTGGAAGTAATATAATAGAAAACTTGGTACCAGGACTGGTTTGAGTTCTATACGTTAGCAAACAACATGAAATCTTATAAGAACCCAGACTGGTACTAGCTTTAAGATCTGGCACATGATCCACAGAGAAACCTTATTCAAATCAGGAAAACCCCTAAGCCCATAGTGACAATCCCTGGCTGGAAAAAAAAAATCAAACTGAGACCAGTCTATGAACCCCAGTAAATGTAAATGAAAAAATCCAAGATACTGTTGGAGCATCTTACCCAAAGGAAAAAAAAAAGCTATTACATGAAACCAAAATAGAATAATGCCCATGACAGATAGTATAAATTGGGGTTAGTTAGATCAGGGAGGATTAGCGTAGCCTGTGAAACACAGGAGAAGAGGATCCTTGCAGAACCTGGGAGTTTATTTGGGTGGATTTAGAATCCCTTAGAATTTTTAAACCAATATATGAATTTCAATGTCAAGCCTAGACTAAAATATCATTAACCTCTACAATCAACCACATAGAAATAGAATCACCTTACAATCACACTTTAAGAAAGATACCTACATTCATTACATTAAAAAAAAATCTCACTTGTACACATGAGGATGGGACAAACATATGAAATTTCACTCACGTGCACCAAAATATTCACTCTTACATGCACACACACGTTAATCTTACACACACACATGATCCTGTAGTTCCAGATACCTGAGATCATCTTTCAAGGTGAGACGACATGCAAGTATGTATCCTGTAAAGGAGAAGGCACCCCTGACCTGTGACAAACTTCAAGCAATACCAAAGGATGGAAGATACATGGACAACTGGAAAGAACTTTGAATCAAAGACATTATGGGGAATGAACTTCAGGAAAATGGGTCACGTAAGATTAATCACCGATCATATTAACTTCACATATAGGGAAGTACATCCACATATACATTAGAATAAATATGCATCCACCATGACATATTTAGAACACAAACACATTTCACATTGGCATTAGGGGCTGTGCCGTAAATAAGGACAGTCCATAAATTGTATATTTGTAAATAGATCTCTAGTACCAGAAGATATATATGTATATATGTATATAAATAATATGTGAAATATGTAAATGTGTAAAAATAGCAGACATGTATATATATGTATATATAGCATTATAATGATATATTCCAGTAATATAGATAGAAAGGAGAGTTAAAATACTAACCGTTAATAGACAGGGCCAAAGTAGTTTAGGGTGGAAAAGGGAATATTGTAACTAGAGAGGTAACCTAGGGACAGAATAAATCAGATTTCATTTAGATACAATGTAACATAAATATACCTATAAATGTTGTGAATTGTTACATTGGAATTAGCATTATATAAGGCATAGGATAATTCAATTTTACTTAAGATTTAAATTTTATATTGACTGCAATAGGAATGACTCTTGTATTAAGAAATAGTTATATTATAAAAATTTTGTTGGCACATAATCCTAACCCTCTTCCCACAACTCAGTTTTAGCATGAGATAGGAACTTAGATTAGCAAATAGACAGATTAGGATAAGATTTATTATTTTGGGAGGGGGGAAGTTAGATGGGAACAATAAGTAGCATAGATAGATTAGAATAGACATAGAAGATAAGTAACTGGCGTGGGCCAAGGTGGCACCACTTGAACAACAGGAAATGGAGGATTTGTGATAGAGACTGGCACTAAAGAAAAAGTGCCAGACTGAAGAGTATGTGAAATTGATCACCTCGATGGGGGAGGGGCCCCAGGAGTGAGATCCTGAGGAGAGAAGACTCTGGCTAGGAGAGCAGTGAGGGTCTCTCGATCTTGAAATGTCGAATAGAGAAGGTGGATAAAGACTTTCTCCTGAGGGTTACCCACTTTTTCCTGCTGGTAACTGGAAATCCTTCCCCCCAACACTTCCCAATTGAAGGCACTTTCTGAAGAGAAACTGGAGCAGACTTTACCTCAACTCCTGTTGCCCAGGGGTGAGTCAACCTAACTTTCTCTCAGGGGGGCTCAGGCTGTCAAGGCTCCAGTTCCTCCCCAAACTCAAGGAGGGAGGGAAAAGGGTATAGATAGAGACAGGGACTCCCTTTTCCCACTTTCCTTTTCCCATTCTTCCCTGCCTGTTATTCCTTTTGTATTACCTTGATTGAGTTAACATTAAAGTTATCTGTTCCCCAAGCTAAGTGTGAGTGAACGGATCAAGGGGAGACCTTTTTGGTCTCGAGTAGTGGAGGGGGACAAAATGGACAAGAGCGAATTGGGGAGAGCAGCTTTAGCTAAGGAGGGAAGGCAGAAGGGGGAAAATCTTCAAACCCCCTCTCTTCTCTCTGAGCCAACCCGTTACATCTGCTGTCTCCCCTTGAACCCCGCTTTAGAAGGGGGGGGGTTCTCCTGTCTTTCTTTCCCTCTCTCTATACCTCAGGGTACAAGCCTTCTCTCAGGGGCACATCCATTTCCCTTCTCTTTCTCTCTCTTTTTTTTTAAATACAAGGTACAAAAAATACAGAAGAAAAGAATTCCTTAAAAAAAAACAAATCTGAACCACCAGACTGGCCTACTTTAGGTTCTTCCACCTTCTACCTCATAATTAGGGAACTTCCATAAGATTGTTTTTTATCCTATTCTCTCATCAACATTTTCTTGGCGACCACATTTACTACATTATATTATTATCCAGAAAGGCAGATAGTTCTTTTATCTACATCTAATCCTAACCCCTTCCCTGAACTGAGTTCCCTGTTTCTTTTCTTTTTTTAAGCCCTTACCTTCCATCTTGGAATCAGTACTGTACTGGAATCAATACTGGTTCCAAGGCAGAAGACTGGTAAGGACTAGGCAATGGGGGTCAAGTGAGTTGCCCAGGGTTACACAGCTGGGAAGTGTCTGAACCCAGGACCTCCCATTTCTAGGCCTGGCTCTCAATCCACTGAGCTACCCAGCTGCCCCCTATAAATCTGCCTTTTTAGATCTATTCATTGCTACTAATTATGGCCTCCATGGCCATGACAAACAAATCTAATCCCTTTTCTTCCCGAGAGCCCTTCAGATTCATGAAGACACAAAGACATCTTTGATGTTCTCATTTGTTATCTCTTTTGCAGACTAAATCTTCCTATAATTCCTTCTCCAACAGCTCAGTGGCTTTCTAAAATATGGTGCCCAGAACTGAATGTTCCAAGAAGTCTGACCAGGAGTGACATGAAATTATAGGCAATCCAGATAATTGATATAAATTGATTTCTTGAAATGTAACCATTTGCAAATGTACCTATTCCCCGCATTTAAACCCGCTCCTGCAGATCTGCAGCTCCTTACAGCCATTTGAGAGAAAGCCCTCCCTCATAGCTGGCCCCAACTCCTTGGCTGTAAGTGGGTATAATAAGCTAAGGGTTGAGCTTGCTCTCTGAGGGGGGGGAAGTTCAGCGCCACCCGTGACTGACTGCACCCCTGTGCTGGTGAGCACAATCACAGACCTTTAGTTAGTCCCAGCTTTGTTGCTCATTTCCCTTCAGTTATCAGCTATGCCGATTCCAACCCCGCTTTGTCTTTTTCTAATTTGCCATCAATAAACCACTTGCTGAAAGAGCAAGTCCAGCTTCTTGTTTTCCTTTCACTGGAGCCCCCAAATCCAGACTTCGCAGAAAACCGGGGCAGAATACATCAGGACAATGGTCAATTAAGAGATCTTAAGAGGACGTTAGTTGTTCTGTCTTCCCCATCATCGTGTGAACTGATATTGAGCGTAGAGTCCATTGCAAACACGTGGGGTTTTTCCACACAAACTGCTACTGATATCTTTTTGTGGGCAGTGAACATTTGTTACCTGATAGCCATAACTGCAATCCATCTTGCGCAGTTCTGCTTTCCTAATGGGCGTGTCTGATCATTTCATTCCCCTCTTCCGAGACCTTCAGTGGCTGCCCACTGCTTTTGCTCAATTCCACCTCCATTCCATGAGACTGCAATTCCCTCCTTTCCAGGAGAACTCCTAGAACACATCTTTTTCTCCTTCCAAAGCTCGCTCAGTTCCTGTCTTTTCCTTGAAGCCCTACCTCATATTGTACCAGTCCCTACTTCTTCAGATCTTTGCATCCGCTCATTCCTAACCTGTATACTAAGCATTTCCTAATTGGTTTAGCACTGTTGGAAGGATGTCTGAGCGGTCCCCTGAGGCAGGACAGTGTGTGTGCGTGCGTATGTGCCTGCACAGCCGCCGCAGCCCATGACACTGCAGCACCGAGGTTCCCTTAGGTGAAAAATGTCTCAACCCCCTCGCTGCTCAGTCGTCTGCTCAATTCCTTATACGGCTCTATTCTCCCTCCTTTCATTTTCCCTTCCTTGCCTCCCACCTCTTCCTTTCCTTCGCCCTCTCCCCCGGAAGAGGATCTCGATATACTGCCCTGCCCTCTGGAAATGAGGAAAAGAACAGAAATTCTCTTTCATTGTCCGTAGCTTGAACAGAGGGAAAAAATGAGTCTCCCTTATCGGGTTTGGTTTCCTCCTGAATCTGCTCTGTATTTTCGTAAGCAGACAAAACGACGGTTGAGTCCTGGTCTCAAGTACCACGGCCATGAGAATAAGCCATTGAAAGAGCTATCCAACTCCAGCTGTATCAGCCACAGCCACGAGGGCTCTCTGACTCTTGTCTTCCTTCCCTGCGGCTCTTTCTGACTGAAGGAGAACTAGGAGCGAGTAGACAGTAAACCAAGAGTGGCTTCTCCATTCTGGACGTAGAAGGGAAGAGCGATGCCGCGGACAGAACGTTGGCATGGCACCGGCTGCATGGGGTGTTCTGGGCCCCTCAGCTCCCCTCCCAGCCCTCTGCTGCTTGCTATCTTCACGTCCCTACCTAGCTGTGGTCCAAGGCTTGATGTCCACCGTCCTTCCTCAGGCACGAGAGGACTCATGGTCATTCCTGTGCTCCTCTCCTGGTTGGTTCAGTCCGAGCTCCCTCTTGGGAGGCAGTACGGCTGGCTGCCTCCTCTTCTGAGCAGTGGAGGCTGGCAGGACCCGTAGCTTCTTCAAGCCTGAGTGCAGCCCTCTAGTGCCGGCTTCCCGCGTGTCTGCTGCCCTAGGGGTTCTTTGTGTACCCCACTCGTCTCCCCCATGATTGTAAGAGTCTTGTTCAGGGACCGCAGAAGATCTTGGAGGCCTGGCACGAGGCCTCACACATCACAGAATCGAGGAAATTGTAAGAGACCTCAGAGGCCATCTAGTTGCCAGTAGAAAACGTAGCACCCACTAGGAACTACGAACACACAGGGATGAATGGCTAAATAAGTGACAGTCTGTAATGGAATATTACTACGTAGTAAGGACTTTACATGTATGATCGCTGAAATTTGACAAAGATTTGTGGGCTTTTCTGGATTGGAAGCCTATCATGAGAAGATGCTGGCACGGAAGTCAGCCTAGCTAATAGTAAGAATAGCTATAAATTATATAGGTCTTGTCTCCAGTGAGTTTTGAATGGTCAGAATTTATCCCAGCTGTGAATTTCAAAACTACTCAACCGTATTCAGACCATTCTTTAGAAGATGGGATTTAGCTATTTCCTGATCAATAACAATAGAGATTAAATCTTAAATCTCCTTCACGCACAAGTATCTTTGTGCACACTCATCTATCCTAACTCCGTCCACCCTCTTCAAGACCTGCGGCGATGGGGGAGTGACGACGCAACAGGTGGAGGTGACCACTGGCAGTTGTAGTCACGATCCTTTACGTAGGCGGACCATGGACCAGTGGTTGCTTGGCCCTGTGGGCAGCAGGGACGTTCGGCAGCATCCTGGGCGACTGAACAGCCCTCTCTAGGACAGCACTGCTCACCCTAATCAAGGGAGGGGACTAGAAAAGGTGTCCCAAACATTGCCTGCCCTACAAACACCCGGTCAGCACACTGTGGCTGGTGGGTCATCCCTTTAAGTGGTCGAAACCAAAGAAACAAAACACAAAGAAACTCCAACTAGGAGCATGGAACATCAGGACACTACGTGATAGAGAGAATACCCCAAGACCTGAGCGAAGAACAGCTCTAATCGGTAAAGAACTGGCGCAATATAACATCGACATCGCAGCCTTAAGCGAAACACACTTACCAGAAGAGGGATCACTCAGCGAACCCACCACTGGATACACCTTCTTCTGGAAAGGTAGAGGCTCAAATGAAGACAAAATCCATGGTGTTGGCCTGGCCATCAAGACCAGTTTGCTCAAACAGCTGCCAGACTTGCCTATGGGCATCAGCAAGAGGCTCATGAAGATCCATTTGCCTCTCAGTAAAGACCAGTATGCCACAATCATCAGCGTATATGCCCCAACACTGACCAGCACAGAGGAGACCATCGAGCAGTTCTACTCTGACCTGAGTGCCATCCTGCACTCAGTGCCCATAAATGACAAGCTGATACTACTGGGAGACTTCAACACCCGCGTTGGCCAGGACCATGAAAGATGGAAAGGAATGCTCGGGAAACAGCGTGGGCAAAATGAACAACAATGGCCTGCTGCTACTCAGCAAATGCTCAGAGTTCGACCTCACTATCACGAACACTGTGTTCAGAATGGCGAACAAATATAAAACAACGTGGATGCACCCACGATCAAAACAGTGGCATCTCATTGACTACATCATTGTACGCCGGGACATCCAAGATGTAAAGATCACCAGAGCCATGAGAGGAACTGAATGCTGGATAGACCATGGATTGGTTAGAATGACTCTTCAAATGCGCATTGCGCCTCGCCATCCAAAACGCGCCCAGACAGTTCGTGCATTTTACAACGTGAGTTGTCTTAGAGATCCATCTTATTTGCAAACATTCCAGTCCTGCCTAGACAACAAGCTGTCTGCCAAGGGACCACTCACTGGAAGCTCAACCAAGAAATGGAACCAGTTCAGAGACGCAGTGAAGGAAACATCAAAGGCAGTCCTAGGCCCCAAACAATGCAACCACGAGGACTGGTTCGACGAGAACAACACTGCTATTGAAGACCTATTGAGCAAAAAGAACAAAGCCTTTATGGAGTGGCAAAATAACCCAAACTCTGCTCCTAAAAAGGACAGATTCAAGTCTCTCCAAGCCACGGTGCAGTGTGAGATCAGGAAGATGCAAGACCGATGGTGGAAAAAAAGGCAGAAGAAATCCAGCACTTTGCTGATACGAAAAACTACAAACAATTTTTCAGTGCCCTCAAGACTGTCTATGGGCCATTAAAACCCACCACCACTCCCTTGCTATCCTCTGACGGTGACACTCTCATAAAAGATAAAAAAGGCTTCAACAACAGGTGGAAAGAACACTTCAGTCAGCTTCTCAACCGACCCTCTTCAGTCGACCAAAGCGCCCTTGATCAGATCCCCCCAAAACCGCACCATTGAACAACTTGACATCCCTCCTTCAATAGAGGAAGTCCAAAAAGCCATTAAATAAATGAGTGCAGGCAAGGCACCCAGTAAAGACGGGATCCCAACCGAGGTGTACAAGGCCTTAAATGGAAAGGCGCTCCAGGCATTCCACATAGTGCTGACCAGCATATGGGAAGGGGAAGACATGCCCCTAGAACTCAGAGATGCCTCCATCGTAGCCCTATACAAGAACAAAGGCGCACGAGCAGCCTGTGACTACAGAGGCATCTCACTACTCTCCACTGCTGGAAAGATCCTCGCCCGTGTTATACTCAACAGACTCCTGTCATCTGTTTCAGAGCAGAACCTGCCTGAATCACAATGTGGCTTCCGACCAGATCACAGCATCATCAACATGGTCTTCACCGTGAGGCAAATGCAGGAAAAATGCCTTGAGCAGAACCTGAGTCTCTACATTGTCTTCATAGACCTGACAAAGGTGTTCGACAGAGTGAACAGGGACGCATTGTGGGTGATCCTCAGCAAGCTCGGTTGCCCAGCAAAATTCGTCAAACTGATCCAGCTCTTTCATGTCAACATGACAGGGGAAGTCCTATCTGGTAGAGAGACTTCCGATTGCTTCAACATCTCCAATGGCGTGAAACAAGGCTGTGTCCTCGCTCTGGTACTATTCAACCTATCCTTCACCCAAGTATTACGACATGCTGTGATGGATCTAGACCTGGGCGTCTACATCAAATACCGACTGGATGGCTCACTATTCAACCTTCATCACCTGACTGCAAAAACAAAGATAACAGAGAGACTCATCCTGGAAGCTCTCTTCGCAGATGACTGTGCTCTCATGGCCCACCAAGAAAATCATCTTCAAACCATTGTGGACAGGTTCTCTACCGCAACAAAACTGTTTGGCCTATCAGCCTCAGCAAAACAGAGGTGCTGTTCCAACCTGCACCAGGGAGGCCAACTAACCAGCCATGCATTACATTCGACGGCACACAGCTTTCTAACGTCAACACTTTCAAGTACCTGGGCAGCACCATCGCCAACGACGGGTCCCTAGACCACAAGATCAATGCCAGGATCCAAAAGGCCAGCCAGACACTTGGGCGGCTGCGCTCCAAAGTCCTCCAACACAGAGGTGTAAGCACTGCAATGAAGCTCAAAGTGTATAACGCAGTGGTGCTCAGCTAGCTCCTGTACGGTTGTGAGACATGGACACTATACCGGAAGCACATGAAACAACTGGAGCAATTCCACCAACGCTCTCTCCGGTCAATCATGAGGATCCGATGGCAGGACCGAATCACCAATCAGGAAGTCCTCGACAGCGCCAACTCCACCAGCATCGAAGTCATGGTCCTCAAAACCCAACTACGATGGTCTGGACACGTCATCCGCATGGACCCACAGCAAATACCAAGATAGGTATTCTATGGTGAACTGTCAGCTGGACTCAGGAAACAAGGCCGACCAAAGAAAAGATACAAGGATCAGCTAAAGTCAAACTTGAAGTGGGTTGGCATTACACCAAAGCAACTAGAACTTGCTGCCTCTGTCAGAAGCAGCTGGTGAACCCACATTAACCATGCCACCACCACCTTTGAAGATGAGCGACGTCGACGTCTTGCTGCTGCCCGTGAATGCCAACACCAGGCCACAACCGCACCTCCCGTAACAACTGGCATCCCATTCCCCATGTGCCACAAACTTTGCGCCTCAGTCTTTGGACTTCAAAGCCACATGAGGGTACATCAATAGATGATCATGCACAAAGACAATCATCATTCTCGGTCACCGAGAGACTACCACTAACAATAGAGAGACTTGGAATAACAGAATCAGATCTTAGAAACTACAATCTCCACCCTACTCAGGGTAACAAGATTAGGAAGGGCTGCAGCAAAACTCAAGATTTAATTATTTGAGAATATGACCTTCAACAGATATGTGCAAAAAGGACAGACCTCTGGGCGGTCCTAGGTCAAGCTAGAGCCATCATTGGCACATGTGAGACACAGGAAGTGAGGTAGAGAACAGCCTCAGGAGTTCTCGTGACTTCCTGTGAGGAGGGAGAGAGGCAGTTGGAGGCTGGTGCTTGGAGTTTGAGGAGCCCATGGACTATTTTCTCCAATTTGGTCATGTGAATGATAGGGACTGATCTCATTCCTTGCCTTGGCTATCCAGGGCCTTGGGCCCACTTTGGCCCAGTCTGAGCAGAGTGGGTATTTTAAGCCCTCTTTCCTTCTCTCCTCTTTGCCTCTCTCTCTCCTTCTAATACGTTCTTCCTCCTGTTTGTAATTAAAACACCATAAAAAAATTGGCAGCTGAGTTGAGTGTTTCATTTAGGAATTACATAGCTGAATTCCTTGGCGACCTTAAATTAATATATATCAGTCTTTTAAGGTGGTTTCAATATCACACAGCTGAATGCTGTGCTCCTTCCCTCAATTTGGTGGAGTGTTGCAGCAGCAACCCATAAAGGAATCCTTCCCTGGCTCCTTTTTAAATAACCTTTAAACCCTGTGTATTGGTTCCATGGCAGAAGAGTGGTAAGGGCTAGGCAATTGGGGTTAAGTGACTTGCCCAGGGCCACACAGTTGGGAAGTGTCTGAGGCTGGATTTGAACCCAGGACCTCCCATCTCTAGGCCTGGCTCTCCATCCACTGAGCTACCCAGCTGCCCCGCTGGTTCCTTTTGCCAATCGCTCTGGTCCTCAGTTCTCTGGCCTGGTACCAGTGGTCTAGAGCCTGTTTTCCCCAGCCCTGACAGTTCAGAACTGTACAGCCCTGGTGCTTTCAGGCTGTGGCTCCTGAAGAACAAGCTGGTTGTTTGTGAGCAAAATTCAGCAGCCTGACACTGGGGTCCCCACAGCACTGGAAAGAAGAGAAGGGGATGAAGGCACAAGAGTAGGTTTTGATGTAAGCAGGGGTTATGTCTTCGCTCTGAGTAGAGCGGGGGATGAGGAAAGGAAGCAGGGTGTCCTCCGGATCGGTGAGCATTGGCTCCTGGGTTTTGGGATTTTTTATTCTTACCTTCTGAATTCTGGGTGTCCTAGACTTGCTTTGTCTTTGAGGCATCCATTCTGTTTTGGACAGGTTGCAGAGGTCATGGGGACTGGAGAAAATGTCTACTCTGCCATCTTGCTGCTCACATCCATTAGATCTCTTCTTTGTCTCTTTTCAATTTTTGTGCTTCAGTAATACCAGCTTGTACGCTCTATTCTTTATATTGTTTTCCTTAGCTTCCTCTATGATTAAAAACACTTGTCCAACAGAAAAGCACTTTATAAACAAATGTAAGGGAGAATTATTATTCCCCAAAGGGCTGAAAAAGTCATTTATCTTCACTGTTTAAAAATTGGTTCAAAACCCTAAAGTAATTTTGTGCTCATAGAGCATTTTTATGAAACATATTAATTCCAAAAAGGGAAGCCTACATCAAAAATGCTAGGTTTGTAATTGCTACATTGCCAAAGAATAAATTACATTTTATGCTATAATTGTGTATTTGGCTATGATGAATACAAGGAGAAAACGGCAAAGTAATAATAATTGTAACAATTACATTTGATTAGCTGGTATAAAAAGATGTGATCATTTTATTACATTCTCAAATGTCTATAAGAAGGCTGTTAAAATATCTGATCTTTGCTAGAGATTACATTCATATATTTTGCAAGTTTTAAAATAAAAAGCATTAGCAATTAGACAATACTTACCAAGCTGTTTTGCTGAAGGAGATTGTGGGAAGCAATATTTACAATTGCACTAGATACAATTTTATTTGGTTATACCCCTTGTTTGGCATCAGTTGCTCGCAAGTTGTATAGGTAATTACCCCTGGAATTAGTTAGGAGGTGAAGTAAAGTGTTGGAATCAGACCCAAGCTACAATTCTATTTTGGCTATTTTATTCTTAGTTGTATGGTCCCTAAGCAAATCACTTGACCTCTGTCTGCCTTAGTTTTCTCATCTGTAAAAGGGAAACAATAATATTACCTATCAACTAGGGTTGTTAATAGGATAAAATGAAATAATATCTATTTGTAAAGTGCTTCGCAAACCTTAAAACACTATATAAATGTGAGCTTTTATTATGTAAAACAGAAATTATGTTTCTAGAGTTTTCTGGACGAGTGGCTTGGCACCTACAAGAGTAGGATAATGCATCTCTGTTTTTTTCTTTTTTTGAAAACATTATAGACTTAACAAACATTTTGACCTATACAGTTTTTTTAAACCCATATCTTCCATCTTAGAATCAATACTGTGTTTTGGTTCCAAGGCAGAAAAGCAGTAAGAACAGGCAATGGGGGTTAATAATAAGTGACTTGCTCAGCTCACACAGCTAGGAAGCATCTGAGTTCAATTTGAACCCAGGATTTCTCATCTCTAGGCCTGGCTCTCAATCCATTGAGACACCTAGGTGTGCCCTCAACCTATACTCTTTAAAAAAATTAAATTAAAAAAATTGTTTTTGATTAACAAGCATTTTTTTTTTACTTTTCCCATCCTCCCACTGGGGAGAAAAGAAAAAAGAAAAGAAAAATAAACCCTAGAAACAAATATAAATATTCAAGCAAAATAAACTCCCTCTTTGGACATGTTAAAAAAGAATGTTATTGAGCACCCTGATTGGCTTACACCTTGTAAGATATCCTTTAGCATAGTGCAGGGACTCGAGTATGCAAATGCCTTTCACATAGTAGTTACTTAATAGTTGTTCATTGGTATTGAATATAACAAAGATAACTGTTATCTGGGATGAAATGAAGCCCAGAATCCCCCCCACCACCAAAAAAAAAAAAGAATAGGGCTACAACCCACCAGAATAAGCTTGATAATTCTTATTTTCTTCAATTTTGGGTGTACATGGATGACAACAATGCTAGGAAGTTACTTGCTTATGTTTTTTGGCACCCTCTAGTGGGTACTATAAAGTCAATCCAGAACAAAATTCTAGGAAGGTAAAACTAAGGCAATTCATGTTTTCTTGTATCCTGAGTAAAGTAAAACCTCACCAATTTAAGCTAATTGTGCAGACAGTCTGCACTAGTGAAGAGTATCAGCAAGTCAACAAGACATTTTAAGGAAATGGAGTTTTATTACTTCTAAGTATATTTACATATTGCTAAGAAGTGCTCCTCAGGTCGGTTGTAATGACTACTTAAGGCTCAGTTATAAGTCCTGTTATAACAAATATCCTTTACAAAGAATCCTATATGCCAAAACTATTTTCTATTTGTTGTCTACTGATTCATCCTATTTGGGAGATCTTTGTCATAGAATGTTAAGCCTGGAAAGGCCTTTCTGTAGAGATTGCCTAAGCATTTAACAACTTCATTTTACAAATTAAAAAAACCCCACAACAACAACTGAGAACAGGGGATAGAGATTACACAAGATAAAATAGATAATTTCAACGATATAAAATTAAAAAGCCTTTGCATCAATAAAATATAAAGTGAATTAGGATAAGAAGGGAAGCGGTTAAATGGAGAGTGGGGATCTTTGTTTCAAATGTCTGATGGAGGTTTAATATTCAAAATATAGATAGACATAAACAAATATAAGACATAAGCTATTCTCTAAAGAAATGTGAAGAAATGTATATAAAAGTACATAAACATTTCTGAAAAAAGGTGCAAATTGTTAATAAACATCTGAAAGAATGCTTTAAATAACTAATAGTGAGAGAAATGAAAATCAAAACAGCTCTTAAGAGTTGTAACTAAAATTTCAATACTCTGTGATTCAGAAAGTAAACCACCAGGGGGCAACTAGGTAGTTCAGTGGATTGAGAGCCAGACCTAGGATGGGAGGTTCTAGGTTCAAATCTGGCCTCCGATACTTCCCAGCTGTGTGACCCTGGGCAAGTCACTTAACACCCATTGCCTAGCCCTTACCACTGTTCTGTCTTGGAACCAATAAACAGTATTGATTCCAAGACAGAAGGTAAGGGTTTAAAAAAAAAAAGACAGTAAACTACCTAAGAAGTAGACAAGAAGAAAGGGTCCATATAGACCAAATTATTCACAACAGAACTTTTTGTATTAAAAAGAACTTGGGAACAAAGTAGATATCCACTAAGGATGTCCCCCTATAAAAATATTTTACCACTGGCAGATTTTATGTGAATGTTAATAGACTTTTTGTTGTTCTCTTAAATTGGTTAAACATGCTCTATTAATTTTATTTTTTTGAAGACTAGTTTTATAACAAGCTAAACTATAGGGAATTCTAAATAGATTATAAAACAAGGTTTTACTTTCGAGGAAGCATCCTGTGTGAGGAGCTTTGGGATATCTGAGTAGCTCTATTGTCTTCCAATCTCATTAAAATGGAAACTACTGTTTCCACATACTTTAATTTTTATTCAAATAAAGCAGCTCAATACATTGTACAAGGTAAGCAGTCATATTTGTTAAATAAAGAAAAAATATATTGTATTTGAAAAAAATGACTTAAAGAATGTTTCATTTACTTCAAAGCAGTGGTACCAAGAGGCTGTTGAAATTCTCACATGCATGCACTGTAAGATGTTTACTTGGCATTTAATCAATCAACCAACACTTATTAATACCTACTATATGCTAGGCATTGGGTACAGAAATTAAAGAATGAAATAATCCCTATTCTTGAGGAATCTGCATTCTAAATGGGAAACACATATACATATATGTATACAGAATAAAAATATACAGGAAAAATGCAAGATAAGAAGGGTAAAATGTAAGAAATAAAAATATCTGGGCCAGAAGCCTGAGCTGAAAAATTAAACTTTATTTATGAATGAATAGAGCTGGAGGTTATCACCCTACCCAGAATGTAGTAAAGATCTCATTTAGATGTTCAACAGTTTGTTTTATAGGCTTTTGACAGTTAATTAGTTTAAGTGATTAACAAGACCAAATTTCAGGCTCTGTTACTAAAGTTTGGAAAATATTTGCTAAGAGAACTGATAAATTCTAATAAAAGGTTTAAGACAGGTAGCTCCCATTTGCCCTGATCCTTTTGGTGATTTTGCACCAATTAAGACTTCTTATTTGGACATCAGAAAGATTTGCAAGATCAAGGCCTCTTTTAAATGCCTCAATCTCTAGAACGGATGGCTTAAGATACATCACAAGCACTATCCATCCTGGCGGTATGGAAGTAACCATCCCAGTAAATATGGGAATGCATCTGATCAGGATACATTCTCTCAGTCTTCTCTAGTGATCAGACTGGCCTAATCAGAGAACTAACTCTGGGAAGACTTAAAGATAATCTGGAGGCACCTATATTGGTCATAAAACTCTTTAGAGCCTGTAGTGAGTTTAACCTCACAAGAGCATCACCCTGGACCTGTCAAGGCTGCCTTCCTGTTATCTCTTCAGAACAATCAATTCAAACTGTGCACTGGGACTTCCACAGGAACACAGCTTATCTCCTGTGGCATGGCTTACAGCGCCCTTAGATGACTACAAACTCTTGGAAGTTTTATTTCCCCAGAAGTTCTTAATTCTGTTAGTTGCTATTAAATTCTAACACACGATTATGATTCATATTCTCCTTAGCTGTTATTCATATATTGTAAAGTTAATTTGATAACTAAAATCAGTTGTAATTGCCTAACGAAAGGATTGTATATGATTCCTTGTTTTTATGATCACTGATATAGAAAGCATGAAGGCAATTTCATTTACAAAGAGCAGTTGATGGGGGTAGTTTTAGGAAAAGCATATTGCTGAAGGTAGTGCTTGAGCTATGTCTGGAAGGAAGTGAGGGAATTTATGAGGCAGAAGGAAGGAAGGAGAGCATTCCAGGAATGAAGGGCAGCAAGTGCAAATGTACAGAGATGGGAGATGGAATGTGATGCATAGGGACAAAGAAAAGGCCAGTCTGGTTGGATCATAGAGCATGGAGAAGGGAAGAATATATGAGGCTGGACAAAGGATGTGGCTAGGTTGTGAATGACTTTCAAAGCTGGAGGAATTTATATTTTATCTAGAAGCAATAGGAAGTCACTGGATTTTAGTGTGTGTGTGTGTGTGTGTGTGTGTGTGTGTATGTGGCTTGCACTGAAGGAAAACTATTTTGGCAGCTGTGTACTGAAGAGACTGAAGTAGGGAGAGACTTGAGGCAAAGAAACCAGTTCGAGTCTTTGCAATAATCTATGTGATTAGGGATGAAAAAATAAACTAAAACAGTGGCTGAGCAGAGAAGGGATTGAATGTAAGTGATGTAGAGATAGATACACCAAGTTTAGCAACTTATTGCATACGTGGAATAAGTGAGAAGAAAATTGAGAAGAACATCCCTTGAACTTGGGAGATTAGAAGAATGGTGGTGGTCTTTTACGTAAATAGGAACATCTGGAAGAAAGGTGTGTTTTAGAGGGAATGATAGCTCAGGACGTGCTGAGTTTCAGATTTTCCCAAGACTTCTAATTTGAACTGTCCATTAAGCAACTGATAGAGACCAAGACTGGATAGATCTATAATTCATCTATCTAGAGATGCCAATTAAGCTCAGTGAGGTTACCAAGAGAAAATAAAGGAGGGTCTAGAATAAGCCCACTGGGGAACACACAGAAAAAGTCATACAGATGATGAGTTAACAAAGGAGACTGCGAAGAATGCTTAGACATGGAGAAGAAATCTGGAAAGTAGTGTTGCAAAAATCTGGAGTATCCAGGAGGATGTGGGCAACAGTGCCAGATACAGAAGACAGGTAGAGAAGGGTAAAGATAAAGGAAAAACTTTCAAATTTGACAATTAAAAGGCCATTTGTAACTGTGTATTTAAAAAAATCCTTATTCTGAATTTAAATATCAAAAAAGGATCATTTACATTTATATGCAATATAGAGGGTGTTATCTGAAATCATGAATTTCCATTTCATTTGGATGGAAATGGAAAAATCCATTTGATTTTTAAACAGTATATACATGAGTTTCAAAATTGTCTTGTGCTTCCTTCTGAATTTACTTTTTTCTGTGACAACCCCCGTGTCTTCTTTCTTCCTCTCAAATAAGAAAAATAAAACCTTGCAATAAACAAAATAAATCCATACATGTGCAAAAAAATATGTCTCTGAATCTTGTGTTCATCCCTTCTATTAGGAGATAGATAACATCATGGCTTCTCTAGATACATGGCTGGTCACTGCATCTATCAGTTTGTAAATCTTTCAAGATAGTACCAAGAGTACTGGACTTGGAATTAGGAAGAACTGAATTCTAATCCTGCTGCACTTTTACTGGATGTGTGACCCTAGGCAAGTCACTTTACCTCTATTAAGCTGTTTCCTCATAATAATAGCACTTACCTCTCAGGGTTGTGAGATGCATACCCAGCTTTGCAAACCTTAAAGTGCTATTATATAAATGCTAGCTATTACGATACTATCAGTGTTCTGATTCTGCTCACTTCTGTATGTTTATATAGCAAGGATTCTCTCGAATCATCTTTTATTTCTTTTTAGAGTATAATAATATTCCATTACATTAATATACCATAATTTGCTCAGCCATTTCCCAATCGTCTAAGATCATCATAACTTGGGAGGGAGCAATTTCAGTTGAATGATGAGGTAGGAAGCAAGGCTACTAGAGCTTGAGGATGGACTGAAATGACAGAGAAGCTTGGCTGAGAAAGGAAGACCTTCTATAACAATTGTTTGAGGGAATGGTAGGGTTTAATAAAGGTTTTGTCAAGATATGAGCAGATATCCTGACAAAAAAGAAATGAATTGATAGGGAGAGACTGAAGATTAGGGAAAAAACAAAGTGCCAGTCTACTAGAGAAGTCAAGAAAATTCACATTAACAGAAAGGAAGAAAAAGGAAGTAGGAGATGATATTTTGGAATTTTCAGATAAAGATAAGGAAAGGATCATGGGGAATGGTATCGACTTTCTCACCAAATTCAAAGTCAAGGTCCTGAGATGACAAAGTCCTGGGAGAGAAGCTTGAGAAAAGGTTTAGAACTGCTTTTGTAATGAGTGAGACTGAGAATCTTTGTAGGAGGAATAAAAGGACTGCCTTGCTACAGGAACCAGTCAACATATTTGTGTGACATGAGTAAGAGGGGAGTGAGTAGCTGGCGAGTTATTTTGGTATATGGTGTGAGATGATGATGGTCTCTACGTAGTTTCTGCCAAATTGCTTTCCCTAGCAATTTTTGTCAAATAGTGAGTTCTTGTTCCTAAAACTTGGATCTTTGGGTTTATCAAATAGTAATTATTATGGTCATTTGCTATTGTGTATTGATCTATTCTGCTGACCCACCACTTTTATTTCTTAGCTAGTACTTCATTGTTTTGATGACTGATTTGTAGTGTAATTTGAAATCTAGTTGTTAGGCCACCTTCCTTCATGTTGAAAAAAAAATTGATTCCCTAGATATTCCTGACCTTTTATTCTTCCAGATGAATTTTATTTTTTCTACTTCTGGAAAAAAAACGTTTTTGGTAGTTTGATTGATATGGCACTGGACAAGTAAATTAATTTAGGTAGAGTTGTCATTTTTATCATATTGACTCAGTCTAGCCATGAGCAATTAATATTTCTCAGGTTGTATAGATCTGTATGTGTGTGAAATGTGTTTTACACTTGTATTCAAATAGCTCCAGGGTTTATCTTGGCAGATAGACACTCAATTATTTTATATTGTCAGCAGTTATTTTTAAATGTAATTTTTCTTTTTTTCTTTTCCTGTTGGGCTTGTTGGTAATTACATAAATGCTGATAATTTAAGTGGGTTTATTTTGTATCCTGCAACTTCGCTAAATGTATTGTTTTAATTTTTTTGGTTGATTCTCTAAGTATACCATTATATCATGTGTACAGCGATAACTCTTTTTCCTCAGTGCCTATTCTAATTCCTTCCTTAAGTTACTTTTTCTTGTATTATTGCTATAGCTAATATTTTTAGTATAATATTTAATTATATTGGTGATAATGGATATCCTTGCTTCACTTTGATGATATTGGGAAGGCTTCTAGCTTATTTCCATTGCAGATAATACTTACCATTTTAAAGAACTTTCTATTGATTTCTAGGCTCTCTGGTGTTTTTAATAGGAATGGTGTATTTTGTCAAAAAAGATTTTTCCTGCATCTATTGAGATAATCATATGGTTTTTGTTTTGTTATCGATATGGTCAATAGTGCTGATAGTTTTCCTAATTGATAATATATTATTTCCTAATAATATTCTAATGTCCCATAATATATTTCTTAACATCCTGATGAACCAGTCTTATGCTCCTGGTATGAATCATACCTGAGCATAGTACAGAATCTTTGTGATATATTGCTGTAATTTCCTTATTAGCATCTGTTTAAAAAATTGTGCATCAATATTCACTAGGGAAATTGAGTCACAGTTTTCTGTCTTTCCTCTTTCTGGTTTAGGTATCAGAACTGCATTTGTATCAAAAAAGTAATTTGTAAGGACTCCTCATTTGCTTATTTTTCCAAAGAGTTTATATCATATTGGAATCAATTAAAAAAAAATATATGGTACAATGAATCCCATGTGGGGATGGTGATTTTTTCTTAAATATTTCATTTCCTCTTCTGTTAATCTGGGAAATTAATATTTTTGTAAATACTCACACATTTCACTTAGATTGTCAGGTTTATTGGCATATAATTGGACAAAAAAAAACAGTTACTAATAATTGCTTTCATTTCATCTTCATTGGTGATGTAGTCATCATTTTCATTTTTGATACTGGTAATTTGGTTTTCTTTTTTCAAATCAAATAACCTATTAGTTTTTTCATAAAGTCAGTTCTTAGTTTTATTTATTAGTTTAATAGGTTTTTTACTTTCAATTTTATTAATCTCCTCAATTGAATTTCAGGATTTCCATTTTGGAGATTAATTGGGGATTTAAAATTTGTTCTTTTTCTAGGTTTTTTTTTAATTGCATGCCCAATTCACTGTCTGCTCTTTCTCTATTTTACTGATGCAATCATTTTTAGAGACATAAATTTTCCTCTAACTACTGCTTTAGCTGCACCCTGCAAATTTTGGTATGTTGTCTCATTGTTGTCAGTATCTTTAATGAAATTGTTAACTGGAACTGGTTTCCCCCTGCCTATCTTAATATCTTTATTGTAGGATAGAGGTGAAGGGATATGTATATTCAGAAATAATGTGATATAAAAACCAAAGGCAGTATTAAAATCCCATTCAAGTTCAAGTTATGAAAATTATTTTAAGGTAAAAATTTATTTGTCAAGAAAATATACAAATAGCATTAAATATAATACAAAGAACCACTAATTCACACATTCAGCACACTTCCTAAGTTTCCACCATACTCCTAAGCATTTAGCCAAGCTAATCAGGTTATTATTACTCCCTCAACAGGTTCTTACCATGATTTGAGGATAATTTAAATTCCATATGCCTTAAGACATTTCTCAGATGCCCTTCTCTCCCCTTCCCTAAAGTCCACTTTTTTTCAGAAATCTTGCTGGATGTTTTCTTTGTTTGCCTCACCATGCTGTTGCTTGATTTGGAAGATTTCATTTTCTAGCTGTACAATAGTCCGTTCAATCTCATAATTCTTACTGACGAGAGAGACCCAACTAGAAAAGAAGCAGGAGAAAAAAGCAAAGGCATAAAGCTCAATGGTCTTTTTTTTTTTTTTTAAACCCTTACCTTCCATCTTGGGAGTCAATACTGTGTATTGGCTCCAAGGCAGAAGAGTGGTAAGGGCTAGGCAATGGGAGTTAAGTGACTTGCCCAGGGTCACACAGCTAGGAAATGGCTGAGGCCAGATTTGAACCTAGGACTTCCCGTCTCTAGGCCTGGTTCTCAATCCACTGAGCTACCCAGCTGCCCCCTCAATGGTCTTTAAAGAGAGCTGGAAAGGACCACAGAGAGTACTGAATCTAACTCCTTATTTTACAAATGAAAAAACTGAAACAAGAGATTAAGATTAACCAAGATCACAAAGACATTAAGTGAGGAAGGACTCAAACTCGGGTCCTTCTGACTCAAGTGTAGCACTCTATCCTTTATGCCACCTAGTAGATAAAGAATAAGAGACTCTTTCTTGGAACAGTCTGAAAAGGCAGAGAACCTTTTTCAGGGGATGATACTGTGGAAATAAACTTAATCCTGCCACTCTCCTAACAGAAGGTCCATTCTTTAGAAGAGGCTTTCTATTGATCAATCACAGACTTGAGCTGAGGTCCAAAGCTGTGCTCCTGCCCGTTTCCTATAACTACTCAAGTCATAATTCTTTTGTTTCTAAACCTAGTTCAGAATTCAGCTGGGCTGTAATGGGTTAAGTTTAGAAATCTAGCTCTCCTGCCTCAAGGAATTTTGCTGACCTTGAGGACTTGGGTGAGAGAAAGGGAGTTGATAGCCTTGTTATTTTTAGCTACCAAACTATCAAGGATATCTGGTTTGTTGTTCAAAAGTCTATGCTATCATCTTGCACCTGAACTCAAACAGTGAGTTTTTCATAAGTCTTGTGGGAAAGAGGGGGTTCACTGCTAGCCCCCGTCACCAAACTTCTAACCAATCATGTTGATGCCTATGCCTCAATTCTGTAAAACAATCATTTTGTACTAATCCCATGATGCCATTCACTCTGCTCTGTGCTTTAACTGCTCCCCTCTCCTCCCTTTTATGATTTTTGCTTCAAAAGTCTGTATGCTATGAGGATTGGGTGCTCTGGTATGACAGTGCCTGCAATATCATTATGTGCATATCCCCTGGTTCTGTCCAATTAAAGACACCATTTATAGACTTTAACTCCTCTAAGTTTATTTATTCTGAGTCAGAGATCTTAATTAGATCCTGAATCCCTTGATGTGAGTCAGGAATTCTAACTCTTCCAGTTTATTCTGAGATGGGGTCCTGGCTCCTTTCTTCTGGGTCAGGGGTCAATGGTAAACAGGTATAGTACTATCCCCCCAAAAATGAGCACTCAAAATACTTTTCAGTTCAATTATTCTATAATCTCTGTGTTTAGCACAGCAGCACAGAGTCCCTGAAAATGGATACATACTGATAATGGCAAACCTTTGCTGAAAGCACTCTAGACAGGCAGGGATCTTACTTCCCCTTAATTTCTACTGGCTAATGGTTCCCTTCTGTGTCATTGTCTCCCAACTTCACAAAGTATGTAGAGGTGGACAGAGCAGATGACACAAGAAAGAACAGGCCCTCAAGACTTAAGTCTGGCAAAGGATTTTTGAAATCAAGGTTATAGCATTTTTATAACAACTAGGCTATCTTGTTTGAGAACTGATTCCAAGGCTTAGCAAAATTTTGTGAGGGAGTTTGGAACAAAGATGGAATCTTAAGATACTTACGTTGATTCCATTTCTCGTAATTTAGAACCAGCAGTGAGTTGCATGTTCTTCCTCTGCCAGTTTAGGTCCTGAATATGTTTTCTGTTAAAATGAAAAGTAAATACTTTGGGTTTTGTTGTTAGATACTAATTTTGCTATTCAATTATCCTGTTAGATTTTCTTACAGGACATTCAAAAGGCCCTGTGCCAACTTATCTTGGCAGTCTTCTTTCACACAACTCTTTTAATAGTCAAATAGCATTATGATAGCAACGATTTGGATGCTCCCTTCAACAATGCAGGCTGTAATTCATGAAGGAGTACTCAACCCGTATTTCTCTTATCCAGGATCCTTTACTGTCTTGTCATGGGGATCTACCCAATAGAATACTAGAAGTGCCAAGAAAGCATTTGGGCTATTCCTCGGTTATCCCTCACCTTTGCCACCTGACCAACCTTGTTCAGACCCATTACACACCTTTCCATTGCCTTTGGTGAATAATTTAATATCTTTAGAGAGTGTTGTGTTGTTTCAAAGCCACATAACTAGTATTTTTTAAAAAATGAGCCTTGCAAATTCCTGAAGGGAATTCAGCTTGTTCTCCTTAATTCTAGGATCAACTCTCTCTCCATTTGTCTTATCTGTCACCAATATTTGTAATGATAAACAAGCTCTATAGGCTGGACCTCATATCATAATTTAGGGAACAGATGTTTCATCAACTTGATTTTTATTGTGTATATGGTCACACCAACTCTTCTGAGTGGGTATAGATCTCTTCCACAAGTTTGTTCTGCAATGTTCAGGGCTCAATGTAAGTGTCATCACAAAGAGAATATCCAAAGCACCTCTCTTTTCACAGGGAATCTCACTTCAATTTGGATTCTGCTTGGGCTCCCTCCATTAAAGTGGCAATGACAGTAGGCATGTATCTTCTTATTTTATGCCTTACCTAATGTTCATGATCAGAGTAACAGAACAAGATACTTTTCTAGCTTTCGAGGAACACTAAATGATTTTTTTTATATAAATAGAAGACATATTTCTGGGAAAAAGCTTTTAAGGCAGCATTTGCTCTACCAAATCAAATGCATTTTTAAATAATCAACAAATAAGCACTGTGGGCTCCTGCACACTTATCATCTCTCTGTGATTTTGTGATGGTAAAGATGTGGTCCACTATGGAACAAGAAGTTGTAAAGTCTAACTACTCCCAACTGATAAATGAATATATGTTTTCAGTGTGATAGGACCAACAATCTATCATGATTCTCTTCTCTTCTCACTGCATGGATTAGGCTGTTGCCCCCCCACCCCCCCCAGATGACAAAGCTGACCCCAGGACTTGACTGGCTCAGGATTGCTCCTTGACACAGCTACTGGCAGCCTTTGGCCATATAGATATGGCTTCCTGGGTACCAAAGGACATAAATAGGTTCACTCATGTGGGGTCTGGGCCCTTTAAACTTAGCAGTTATTCTGAAGTCTCATAAATCACACTTGTCCTGTTCATTAGACTTATTTCCATGAGTAGATAAAGAGGGTCCCTGTGTCTGTCCACATGCTAAAGGCTTCTATATGCTTGTAGACTATTCTTTTTGTGCTATGGCTAAGAAAACTTCCTTCTGTTAACTGCTGAATGTCCTATGAGTATCTCATTTTATCCTAACATTGAACCAGAACTAAAAGGGTGCCTCTAAAAGCCAGTAAAGTAGGAGGGCTGGTTATAAGGTGAGACCTAGGGGAACAAGGTAGAGGTGTTTGGAAGGCTGTCATCCTACAACATAGTTCCTGGGAACACTGAGGAGGTTTTTAGTTGAAAAAAGAAGCCAGTGCAAAGAAAACGTTACCTTAATTTCTGTAGTTCCTTCTGGGCTTGTTCAATCATATGAACTAGATTTCTCAAAGGGAGGAAAAAAAAATGGAAACAAAAAAATTAGGACATAGTAAAGTCTATTACCACCAGCATGCAAGTGTGACATATTTATATAAAGCAGGCCAAATGCTCATGCTTTTACATTTTTATATACATTTCTCTAAGCAAGAGCCAATTTCTATGGTGAATTTCTTTTTCAGCCATTTGCAACCATTATGAATTTATTACTATATGTTGTCATTACATATGTCTGAACATGCTACAGTTTCCACATAAAGTTGACAATATGTTCACTAATAGTTTTCAAAACAGTAATCAGTCACACCGCATATGAACTAAATAGCAGTTATTAAATTTTAGAGAAATCTAAATGGTATTAGAGAAAATTAGATCAAGGTAAAACAACAGAATTAGTACAAAATGTAGATATATATATATATATATATATCTCATTTGAAAATGGGGCACATAGGGGACTCAGTGGATAGAGGCTTTGAGATGGGAGGGTCAAATCTGGCCTAAGACATCTCTTTAGTTGTGCGACTGAACAAATCACTTAACTCCAACTGTCTAGCCTTTATTGCTCTTCTCCCTTAGAATCAAATACTTAGAATCATTCTAAGATAGAAGGTAAGGCGTTTTTGTTTTTTTTAATGTGCCTAAATTATACCAACTCTGCAGAAATATGGGTATACTGTGATGGCTCCCAAAAACAAAAAGCAAAGCATTCAAATGAAGCTGAGATTTTCCACCAGCAAAAAGATTAATATCCAACCATGTGGTCAAAAGACAACTGATGATGTTTGAGGCCTGAAATGATCCTTCAAAGGCACTTTTAGTTGAAAGAACTCCTTACTTTCAATTTTCTCAAATCAACATGAGGTTAACAATTGGGCTGAAAAGATATTATGCCCCAAAAGGAGTTATTTTTCAATGGAACAGTGTCTGCCTATGTGTGATCTAGCAAAGAGATGAAATTTAAGATACTGAAATCTTCTAACAACCATTAGACTGGATTCTAGTTCTTATGCTGCCTGATATTCCCTGTTAGCATTCCTGTTAGGTCCAGTTAGTAATACACTGAAGAAACATGCAAGTTCTGGAATGATACTGGGGTTTTTTGGTCAAAAACTTTTTTCTCTGATTGAATCAAGAAAAATACAAAATTACAGAGCCAAAAGTCATTTTGTGTTCAGTGGTCTTGTGGTCTACCTTGCACTCAGTATATGAATACCATTTAAAAATCCCAGACAACTGGTTAACCAGCTTCTCCTAGAAAAACGCCAAATTTATGTCACTAAATGCTATTCTATAACAACTTATCTGGACAGATATAATTTTTAAGATTTTCTTTATAATTTATATATTGTTAGACCTGGAATGACAGGACTTTGAGAGCTGAACCAAGCAGTCTCTCTGAGGGAAGGGTTGCTCTGTCTAGGTGTAGCGGTCAGTCGAATAAAGAATGAGAGGCACTGCATGTTCAATCCTACGTGCATAGGCATCACACAGCACTCTGCCATGGCACGAGTTTTATTATATAGGTTCAGTGAGTACATATTTTTCTGGCACACAATCAATTTTCTACATACATGATCTACATTTAATTGGATGTCACACATTAACAAATCACTTAATCAACATTCTGTGATCATTTACCATGTTGCTACAACAGAAATTTGTGATGGATATAAATGACACGGATAGGGTAATCTGGAGGTTAGTTCCTCTTGACTTGCTGAGAGAATTATTGTTGCTTTTGATCAGCTTTCACAATCATTCACAATTACTTAGGAGATGGCTAACAAAACATTCCGTAGCTAGGTACAGGGTTAAAGGGTAACTTAAAGTAGACCAGAATTGGGGCTTGCTTCAATTTACAGGTTCTCTTTTTCTTGTGTTACTTTAAAGCAACTAGCAATGTTGCCTGGTTTCTGTCTGTAAACGAATTCAGGGGAGTGTATTAACAGTGTATGTTCTAGAGGAAAGATTTATTGTGGTGATTAAAGCATTTGGCTGGTGTTGGGTGTGGGGCCTTGGAATGTGTCTCTGCTTGAGACAGAAAGGAGGGGTAATGGGTAGTGATCTTTAGGTTTTAATTCTATGAATATAATCTTTTTGGGATACTAATCTAATGAGATTGGGGTGGGATGTATATTTATTCTTTAAGTCTTTGCTCTTACATAATTTCTTTTGTATTAGAGAGAGAACAATAATGATCCATGACTGAGGGAAGTTAAAGAGAGAGAGAAGTCACAGAGGGGGATCAGTAGAGGCCTCATTCCCAAACTGTGACTCTGGTCAGTCTCTGGGGGTGTGATGGCCCTCAGCAGCAGGACCTTAACAATTCTAGTCCAACCTCTTATTTTACAGCCCTTATATGCTAAGTGACTTAGCCACAACTGGTATCAGAACTGGGACCCTGAAACAGTATGTCTTCCTTTTTTTAAAGTACAAGGCTCTTTCCATTGGACCACAATGCTTATATTGATTAAAAATGTGCCTCCCTAGAATTTGCACTGGTCTCCTTTTTGCCCTTTTGTGGCTAAAAATAACAAGACTTATAAATAAATAATAATCCTTTAAATATTTGAGAACAATTTTATGTTCCTTCTAAGTCTTTTTTCCTACTGTAAAGATGGAGTTCTTTGATCAATTCAAAAATTAAAGTTTCCTGTCCCTCCATGATCCTGGTCTTTTCTCTTTTGAACCATACACTGCAACTTCTCAATGTTCTTCCTAAAATTTAGCATACATGACTGAATACACATTTAAGATAAGATCTGATTATTAAAGAGGATTGTAGGATTATTATCTTCAACTATGGCACTTGGCACTGTGTCAAACCTGACTTCCTCAGCTAGTCAGTAAGCTTAACGTCTCCTCTAAAATATGCCTAGACCCAAATTAAAAAAAAAAATTATTTGTTAGAATAAATCTCTTGAGATAGAGAAGTAATTATCCTGAAAAAAACAGGACATGTTTCTAGAATAAACTATTTTGATGTTTAAAGTTGTCTAATTTATTGATTGCCTTGCACGTATAAATTTAGCATAGAAGTTAACTGTCACTGTCTTTGTCAATTTTCACTGATAGCTTAAAACCTGAAAAAAATTTCTAAATTTAAGCTATCTTGACCTTTCCCATATTGTCATAATTTCACTGAAAAGAATAATAACATTTAATGAGTATGCCCTCATTTAACCTCATATTTACATCAAAACACTACCTTAAAACTTTTTCCTACATTTAACATGTTCTTTCTCTTTAAAGCAAATTAGAAAGGCAGTATATTATATTCAAATAGCACTGGAGCAAGAGTTGTGAGGCCTGGATCCCAGTCCCACCTCTACTATTAAGTATCTGTGTGACACCTCAGGCACTTGATTTTCTGGGCTTTAGTAGTCTTTTCTTATAAAATGAAGGTTAGAAAAATGATCTCCAAGGTTTTCAAGTTGTAAAATTCAAGATGAATATGAAATATATTTATATCCACTACAATTATTCATGAACTTGTTCAAAGTGTACATTTGTGCCTTGAGATGTAAGCTAATGATGGTATGGAAGCCATCATGATTCAGAATGTATAATTTTGTAAACAGACAATGATGTACATGTTCCAATTAGATCTACCTACTTTTGTGAGGTATCTTTATCATCTATGACAATCTTTAAAATCCAACATCAAAATCAATTAAAACTTTAATTGATTTTATTTCTTATATTTATTTTAAAAAATGTTTAGTGAAAAACTTGTTTTAGCAATAATAAATGAAAAGAAATAAAAACATGTTTAAGTATTGTTTATTTCATATTTACCTTCTTTTAAAATTTCCATTTAAAAGTTATACAGCAATCTTAGCAGAGGGCAACTTAAGAAACTAGTTGCATTTCTGCAGTTTTACCAACTCCAATAAATGCTTTTTGGATTTGAAGGCAGAAACACTCATGACCTTCAATGAGCAGACACCCAGCAGTTAATTTATCTTGTTTGGTCTCAGTTTCCTTATCTATTAAGTAAGGAGACTAGACTTGATCATATCTCTATAATTTTAAATCCCATGTTTCTTCCCTTATCTTCCTTAACACTGGTTTCTCCTAGTTATGCTCCTACTTGACTACTCCTCAGTCTTAGTTTTTACTTGCCACCCTCTAATCATGGGTGTTCCTAAGGCTCCTTCATGGACTGCCTTTTCTCTCTATACTGTCCTTTGGTGATCTCACCTATTCTCATGGGTTCAATGATCCACTTGTACATGGATGACACCCAAGTCAATATCTTCAGTCTTTATTTCTACCTTGAACTCTAGTCCTATATTACCAATTTGCCTAGACATCGTCCTCCAAATCAAATTCAACATATCATAAATAGAAGCCCTTGTTTTCTCCCCAAGAAACCAAAATATCCTTCTATTCATTCAGGTTCATAATTCCAGTTATCCTTACTTCATCCCCCTCAATATAATCCTTCAGGTCCAATTTTCAAGTTCTGCCAATTAATTTTAATCTTGTCTGTCTAAAATCTCCTCCTCGCCACCAATACCTTTTGACATATAGGTTTACAATCTTAATTTTGAGTTTCATCATCCCTTGCCTGACCTATTGTAATCATTTAATTGGAATTCCTGTTTCCAGTCCCTTCCTCTCACAAATCTGCAAACCATACAGTTGCCAGAATTAAACCTAGCATATCTCATTCTACACACTGGAAAGCTTAATTTTTAAATGACTTGATTATAAAACTTATCCATTTATCTAGTTTTTCTGTAACTAACTAGTTTAGACTCAAAAAAAGATAGTCCAGTGACAAGACTTTCCATCTTGATAGGATGAGCCAGATAATGTGCTCTCTCTCTGCTGCCATAGTACTTCAAAGAATTAATATCTATATGCCATGAAGAGGCATTAAGAATAGGATTAGTGGAGTAAAGATTTAATCTCACATAGAAGAGGAAAAAATATGTTAGCCCAAACCTCCCTGGAACTCCAGAACCCACTGACTGCTGAAGGAGACAGAGAAAAAGATAAAGAAAAGACTGAGGGGAAGATCCAATGGGATAAGTACCTCTTGTGGCAGTGAAAAGGGAAGGTTCATAATGAAGAACAAAATGGGCTAGAAAAATGCTCTAGAGGCTCCCATAGGGAACTGCTTCACTGTAAAGCAGGTGTTTGATAGAAGGTGACCTCAGTGGTTAGACAAGACATTTTCCTCCATCTATGTATAATGATGCTTTTTGAACAGTGCTCACCTCTTCTGCCAGCACATAATTTTATTTTAAATTATTTACTATAAAATTTTGATTTAAAAAATGCCAAACCAGAATGAAAGTGGTCTTACTTACTCATTATATACTTTCCAGGCATTACAACCATGTTGTGACATCAACTCAAGGTTCTCAATTCGAACTGCCTGATGTTCCAGTTGGGCCATTGAGTTGTTTACACATTCCTGCCATGCAGTGATATCATTTTTCTGCCCAGAAGAGGGAGCTGGAAGTTCATATCTGAAATTAAAGGGAAAGAAATTAATACTTGGCCAATTCATAACAATAAGCCTAACAGGTCTCTAACCATTATGATAATATGTACAATTAGAGAAGGCAGTATGACAAAGAAGAGTGTTAAGAGTTGCGATGAGGAAGATTCATTCTCAAATTTTTTCTGATACTACTTTTATAGACCATAGCAGATCACTTAAGTTCTGAATCTCAATTTCTTCATCTGTAAAACACAGATGATAATAATAGCATCTATCTCTACTGTGACAAGGAAATCACTTTAAAAGACTGATATATATTAATTTAAGGTCGCCAAGGAATCAGCTATGTAATTCCTAAATGAAAAACTCAAGTCAGCCGTCAGCCTTTTTTAGAGTTTAATTACAGACAGGAGGAAGAAAGGAATTAGAGGTAGAGAGAGAGGGAGAGAGAGAAAGGGGAGAGAAGGGAATAGGGCTTAAATACCCCTTCTGTTTAGGCTGGGCCAAAAGGCCCAAGCCCTTAGATAGCTGGGGCAAAGAAAAGAGATCAGTCCCTATTACTCACGTGACCAAAATGGAGAAACAGTCTCAGAGGCCCCCACCTTCAGCTTCCTTCAGAGCAAGCTTCTCAGAGCACACTCCAACCACTCCGACAAACTCAACTCCCCACCCTGAGTCTCCAGACCCCTCTATCTTTAAGGAAACTATCCAAGTTCCCTCCCCTCAGTTCTCACATCTACCAATCACTGTCCATCAATTTCCCTGTGCCAATGGAGGCTCTAGCTTAACCCAGGACCGCCCAGAGGTCTCTGGCTTTGCACATGTCTGTTGAAGGTCATATTCTCAAATAATTAAATCTTTGATCCTTTGCTACAGCCCTTCCTAAATCCTGTTAACCTGAGTAGGGTAGAGATTGGAATAATTAAATTTTGATCTAGGCTGCAGCCCTTCCTCAATCCTGTTAGGACTGAGTAGGGTGGAGATTGATTCCAAGTATCTCCATTGTATCAATTCTAAAATCAATCATGACTCAAAGAAATTCCTGTTCTATGCTTAAGTATAGGTCAAAGTCCTTTCCATTGTTCAGCAAAAGGTTTCTGTCCTAAAGTAATCTTAAGAAGGGAGGAGGAGGAAACTCTCATGCCAATGGGGTTCACATTCCAATAGCCAAGACCCACTATCAATAGGGAATTTTTCAAGTATGAAATTTCCCAATGGTGAAATTTCCAACATTTATAAGTCTAAGAAATTTTGAGGTTTACACTACATAACTATCATGAGGATCAAAAAAAGAATGTATATAAAGTGTTTTATAAACATTAAAAACCAATATTAAAATGAGGTATTATTTCAAGACCAGAGAAAAATTAAAACAAGATAGAGAACAAGATTTCAATTACTAAAACATTTTCTAATTTTAGACACTACTTTCTGCTTATGAATTGTTTAAAATTTTGTATTTTCTATTACTTCTTGCTATAAGTCTTCTAAATATTATGTCAAAAAAATCAATGTGGATATTTTTTTAAATGCACCAGCATATTATAACAATGCACCCAACCTAATTTACTTTTACCAGACAGAGCTAAATCCTTGATATTTTTGCTAAATAGTATTTAATCAGAGGTTTTAAATTCATATGGAATTGGGGAAGAGGGACTTAGAACTGAGATTTAATTACTACATTTCATTTTTTAAAAATAAGACACTTAAAATATAATATAGCATAATAACTATTCTCAAACTTTAAAGGTTAGGCAGTAGGTTTAAGTGATTTGTGAAAAGATACATAACTCTCCTTAACTCTTGCATAATTGAAGTTGGTAATGATGTTCAAGGAGTCAGAGAAGCTTAATTGACCAAGATGAAATTAAGCTCATACTCAAAATATTTTTAACTCATCTAATTGGTGGGTTAGGTGTAGGAAATACTTAATTGACATTGACACTTTAGAAGAGAATGATAGAGTTGCATGGGTTTGTCTGTTCCACATCCCCTTTCTTTCTGGGCTTTCATTTTCTAGAAAGGAGACAAATTCTATCTGGTGTGGGGAGCAGGAAAGACTGAAATTATGAAGTTGAGAATAAGAACTTTAGATAAGAAAAAAGGAAATTTTATAGTATGGAGCACTTCTTGGGGAAGACAACTCTGGGTGGGGTATAAAAACAAGTGGTATAAGGGGAAAAGGGGAGATGGGAGTACATCAAAGATAAACTGCCCACTCAGCAATTTTATCCAGGGTCCTAGTGACTATTAACACCCTGTGAATCATGCTATTTATTATATATAGGTGGAATGTACAAGCTGAAAAAGGTATGGGTTTGTACAAGCTAAAGAAATGATTACACTATAAGAAACATACATGTAAAATGATGTAATTAAAACTCAAGTTTCTGGGAACCTCTACATATTCCTTCAGATAAATTTGAAAATTAATTTTATTTTAACACAAACTAATCCAGAAAAGGGACTTACCGTTTCATACTAAGCAATTCAATTGGTTGTCGGGCAGCCAGTCTTTCAAATTCGTTTCTCATAATGTCAGTCTACAATTATAAGAAGAGAATTCTCTTTAGAGGATAATTGCAGATTGGATTCAACAACTAAATCAACCATATATCAACCCCCCCAAAAAACTTTTATAACAAAACATCATATCCATCATCTTCTCTTATCCTGATCTGCTCCCTCCAGAAACTGGATAGGGAACAGAGAAGTAACACCAATTCTAAATTTTAGTGATAAGTAGTAACCTGCTGAGGATGCAGAATGGAGACACTTTTGCATAACACTGCTGCTCATCCTGTGAGGAAAAACTGTATCTTGCCACATATGATAGCAGTGAAAAGTGATAAATCTGGATATTAAATCTCTGTCCTGCATGCCACTCCCAGTCTGCCATGTCTTCTTTTTTATTAGACACTCCAATATTTGCAGAATATTCCAAAGTTCTGCCTTGTGGGGTGAGAAGATTGGGTAAAAAGATCAGGCAGCTTCCCTCTAAGGTGAACCTATAGGAATTTCTCTGGAACATTTGTTATAATAATTAGTTCTATTTAGCCTAATCAAAGTAATGATGTTCATTTCTAAAAAAAATTCAGGTTGTTTATCTCATTCAAAATGGCAAAATTTATAATAAAAAGTACTTATGTATATGTATACTAAATACGCAATGCATTATATCTTTGCGTACACAATATATATGAAAATAGATCTATTTGTGTATATCCAAATACTCACTAGAGATACTTTCAAACCAACTACTCTTGGAAGTCTAATGTCACTGATTAGTCTCCAGATTTACACCCTATATCTTAAAAAAAAAAAATTATCCTTACCTTCCATCTTAGAATCAATACCATACATTGGTTCTAAGGCAGAAAAGCAATAAGAACTAAGCAATGGGGGTTAAGTGACTTGCCCAGGGTCACATAGCTAGGAAGTGTCTGAGGTCAGATTTGAATTGAGACCTTTTCCAGGTCTGACCCTCTCACTTTATATTTTTTAAAGTTTTATTGATGATTTTTTTCTTTTGTTACTGTCCTATAGACATTTTAAATGCAATATGTCCAAAATTGAACTCATTATCTTTTAACCAAAACTCTCTACTCTTCTTAAATTTCCCTACACTAGCATCCTCTTCATCACCTGGGCTCAAAAATAGGCATTATCCTCAACTCCTCACTTTCTAACGCGTCCGTGCTGTATAATGGAAAATCTGTTACCCTAAAAAAGAACTACATTTCCCGGGAGCCCAATGACTTCCTGTCCTTATGTACTTCCTGTAGACAGAGAATATCAGTGAGTGGGTGGTCCTCTTGGGCCTCGCTCTTGGGCCTCTTACTTAGGCTTTCAGCCAGGATGGTGGCTAAGTGTGGGGATTTTAAATGGGCTAATCAGCCATATTTTTGTATCCTCTTTATTCCTTGATTTCTAGTGATCATTAATAAATCTCCAAAATATAATATTTTATTATTGAGATTTAATTTTAATTCTTACATTTTTGGCAACCAGACGGGATGAGAAAAACTCTCAATTTTTTTTTATTAGCAGAGATAAATTTTAAGCCACGTTTCTCCTGCCAAGGCTTTTCATCCACCCACCCTCCCTCTCTTTGAAGTTGCTGCCTTTTTCTTTCCCTACTTTTTGTCTGGTGGCCCTCCCTAATGGCCAGGCTATTTTTAGCCAGGGGACTCTTGGTGAAGAAGAGATAAGCCATTTCTCTTGCCCATCTGCTTGAGCTCATATTCCTCAGTTCCTCGCTGCTGCCTCTGGCATTGCTGTTGCTAATACTATCTGCTCCTACTCCTGAATTCTCCTCCTGATCTCCAGCCCCAGCCCATCCCCAGCCCCAGACTTGTTGAGCTGCTGGTAGCTGCAGTTATGTCTTCAGAATCACAAACTAGCTGGTCAAAAGTAGGATGTATTTTCCTTAGGCAACAATTAGCCTCCTAACTCCCTCTCCACATAGCTGGGGAAACTAGCGTTTTTTACTTCGGGGGAGGGTGGGAGGGTAGGGGAGAAGGAAGTTACTCTTCCAAACAGGAAGTAAATTACAAGCATGGCTCATGCTATGAAAAAGCAATGCATTACCCATTTCAAACAACTTCTAGCTTTAGGATGTTTTTTCATGAGTGCACTAATCCTTTCACTTATCTTGCCTAAGATTCGGGGAGGAAACTCATCTCCCTACAACCCTTTGCCATTTGGGCCTGCCCAGTCTCTAAGATTCATCCAATTTGGGATCCTACTCACCATGTTGAGCAAGGAATTCTCCCTCACTCGGGGAGAGCCAAAAAAATCTGACAAAAGGAATCTGGACAGATAAAGGAACTTTAAAGAGACTGGAGGTGAAAATTTTAAACCCTTTCAGACTACATTGTTTTATGAAAGCCTATGTATTTTATTGTACTTTGCTGATTGTATGCTTTAAGATTTAATTTTGTTGTTTAAAGTTCATATATTAATGTATTTAATACTATTCTGTTACACTGAATCAGTCTAATCTGTGTTTTAACTACTGATATATTCTGTTACCTTTCCCCTATAACTATACTGAACAAATATTATTGAATGAGCCCATATAAAAACAGCTTTTTCTTCCATTTTGGCTTTGTAAATTGTCACACAGATTATGGATGGACTCCATCAACCTGGTTAACAACCTTTGGTAAATTTAATGAGCTAAATATCTCAAATTGATTTTAAGAGGTCTTTAGATTTAAAAATTTTTTCCAACAACTCTGACTGATCATTTTGCCTACCTCTGAGTTATTTGTAACAAGAGGTAATGGGTCCATTTTAGTAACTGAAGTAAAGTACAATTATAATCCCCACCTTCCGCATTTGTAAAAATGTGAATGGATGAGACATAACAGTCTCATACCAAAGGAGCTGGTAAATTGATCCCAGGGCATGGTATCCCTGGATGGCTCCCAAGAGGGAGCATCTCTCATTTGTAACTCTTCAGTTTAATTTACTTTCACCAGAACAATCTAGATTTCTTAGTAATGTTCTAGATCCAAATAAGTTTTGCTCTATTTAAAAAATCTCAACCAAGGTCGAAAGATTTACTATACCTGAAAAACCTGTGACAAGTATTCATTAGCTTTGAATGTTATACAGCAGACTCGTGTAAAATATGATAATGGGTTTGTTTGCTATTGTCATTAAAATAACTTTGGGGATTTTGATACTTCTTGAATGTGCATTACCTGTTGTACTATTGTTCTTTATAAAAAACAGTTACTTTGTAAACAGTGGATCATGGACAGGTTTGAAGGAGGACATAGATCTCAATTTTTGGGTGAAAAACCTTTATATTCTACTTTTCCTTAGCTGACACAGTGTGTCAATGATTGTAAGCTATATATTTTTTATTTTAAAAACTCTATTGTTGTTTTTGCTTGCATGTACAATATACTATTTCAGTTTTATTTTTTCTCTCCCTTTTGTATTTGAAGCACGTCAATAGTATTGAGATTTTTTAACTTTTTCAACTTTGCAGTAATATGTTTAAAATACATTTGTCCTGATGTCAATGCATACCCGAAAAGCTTTAGACTATAAAAATGATGCCATTGATTGTTTAAAAAAAAATTTATGGTACTTTGCTAAATGATTCTGCCTGATTCCAGGAGAAGGGAATACAAAAAGAGCCATTGCACAGTGCCAAAAGAATCACAAAGCTACTTGCATAGTGCCAATAGAGCACAAGGTCAAAAAGACCAAACCAATCCTACGTGGACTGATGACATTCTGCACAAAGAGCACAAGGACTTAATCATGTATGAGACTCGAGGTTGTGGCTATTTAACCTGTGTTAAATGCAGGTCTTCCTTGTACCACACACTCCATATAAAATATATGACATCGATTATTGTGGCTCCATCCTGGATTCCATTTGCTCCAATAATCTAGTCCCTTTTCTCTCTTATAGCATGGCAACTTCCTGTAGTCTTGGCTGCAAATGGTAAGTGAAATATTACTGCATTTTGTCCTATAGACTTGTGGGAAAGAAATTACTTTAATTGAGTCCTGATTCAAGGACCTGTTATAAATTTATTTTTCTTTACTTAGAATTTTTACACATAAGACTTTGATAGTCTATATTTCATTCACAAATTATTTTCTCTTTTATTTGGATTTTTGATGTTTTTGATTTCTCTTGCCAATTGATTCATCTACCTCATAACTCAGTCACGCATTCCTAAGTGATCTCTGTGTTTTTCAACACCCTCTTGGGGGAGGGGAAGGGATGCATTATTATTCTAAAATGCAAAGTTTAAATTCTTTTTGTGAGTAATTTTAGGATGAGAAACATGCTACCTCTCCGAATCCAGAAAGTGAACTGTTTGGAGAAGGAACCCCATGAAGAGGCCTCCACAGACCACACACTGCACCAGAAGATTCAGAGTGAACTTTGGGATGTGATGATTTGAACTATGTGAGGTTGAATGCATTTGTTTTGTATGTATACTCTTATGCCAAAGGGGACTGCCCCCTAACTGGCTTTTTGTCAATGCGCCTAACAACCATTGGTTTTGTTCTCTTTTCCTTTTATCCTCAAATTATTGTATTTTAAAAGTTGCTTATGTTTACAAGCTCCATTGGAAAAACGAGTCTTCCATGGAACTTGGGGGTGGGGTGGGGTTGGAGAATGTATAATTGAAAATCTGTTACCCAAAAACAAACTACATTTTCCAGGAGCCCACTGCCTTCCTGTCGTTACGTACTTCCTATATACGGAGGATATTAGCGAGTGGGCAGTCCTCTTGGGCCTCTCTCTTGGACTTGCAGTCAGCATGGTAGCAGTAGTAAGCTAAGCATGGGGATTTTAAATGGGCTAATCAGCCATGGGCATGTGGTCTTTTATTTTTGTATCCCTTTTATTCCTTGATTTCTAATGATCATTAATAAATCTCCAAAAATATAACATTTTTATTATTGAGATTAATTTTAATTTTTACAATGTCCAATCTGTTGCTAAGGCATTCTACCTTCACAATATTTCTCTCATATGCTTCCTTCTCTCCTCTAACCCTGTCATTGTTATGCTGCAGACCCTTATCAACTCTACTTGTCTACACTACTGTAATTGCCTTCTGGTTGGTTTTCCTGACTCAATTCTATCCTATCCCAGTCATTCATGACCTCCCTAAAGAACAGGTCTGACCATGTCATTCCCCTACTTAATAAACTTCAGTAGCTCCCTAGTTCCTCCAGGATCAAATATAATTTCCTATTTGGCTTTTAATGCCTTTCATAACCTTTCTTATACTTTACTTTCCTATTCTCCTACAATCTAGTTATACTAGTTTCCTTGCTATTCCTCACATTGGTTTCCTGACTATGGGCATCTTCATTTCCTGGTTCTCTGAGAGGATAAGAGCAGCAAAGGGGTAGGGAGATGGGGGAGTAATGTGTGTGTCCACCTTGTAAGTCATGAAGAGCGCAACCTGCAAAAACAGTGTCTGGGTACTGACCCAACACAATGAAGTCATAATGGGGGTACCATATTGATTTAATTGGCATGAGGTACTGGAGTGATAATGAGAAGTGCTTTCACTCCCCATATTACTTTCAGTTTACCTTCATTTCTTATATATATACACAGCCATTTTCACATTGTCACCTCCAATCAAATGTGTGCTCCTTTGAAAGTAGACACTTTGCTTTTTTTTAGTACCTTTTCATACTCCACACTTAGTAAACCTTTAATAAACGTTTGATAGCCTTCCCACTGATTTTTTTCCTACTTTCAGAGAACTTTTTTTTGAAACACATATCATCAAGCAAAAGAAATCAAATACATTGGTCATGTCTGAAAACTTATGCCTAATTCCAATCTTCTAGAATAATACTTTTATGTTGAAAGACATCATCAGGGTCTTCTTATGTTATGATTGGCCACTATATTGATCAGAGTTTTGAAGTCTATCAATGCTACTTTTTTTTTTCAATACTGTGTAAACTGTTTTCCTGGCATTGATTACGTAAATCTTTCCAAGTTTCTCTGAATTCTTTATATTCATCATTCCTTATGGCACAATAATACTGTATCATATTTATATTCTATGTTTAGCCACTCATCAATTAACATCTTTGCTGGCAGGGGAAGAGCTATTATTTTTTTGTGAATGAGATTTCCCCCTATGTCTTTGATGTCTTTTAACAATATCTTTACAACACTGTTGGTGGGAAAATAAAAATTTTAACACACTATTCACTTAAAAGTGATATTTCACTTATAGAATAAAACCAAGAACTAAGAGATAAGCAGCTAAGATTTAAAAGTAAACCAAAAAAGTTACCATAAATCCATGAACTTTAGCTAAAAATAAAAAGTTCACTGGGCCCTCATTCAGGGCTTTTTAATTCTTACTTTAGAGACAATTTTAATAAACCTGATTATCTCAATTCCTAGATCACAGAATATAATAAGAAAAAAGCTGTGGAGGGTTTGCTGAAAACTGGAACAATGACAGCAGTAAGAAGGATAATAGAGGGGGCAGCAGGGTAGCTCAGTGGATTGAGAGCCAGGTCTCGAGAAGGGAGGTCCTAGGTTCAAATCTGGCCTCAGGCACTTCCCAGCTGTGTGACCCTGGGCAAGTCACTTAACCCCCATTGCCTAGCCCTAACCACTCTTCTGCCTTGGAACCAATACATAGTATTGCTACTAAGGCGGAAGGTAAGGGTTTTAAAAAAAAAAGATGCAATAAGGGAGGAAACAGAATTAGGAAAAAAAGACACTAAGTACAAGCAACATGGTATTAGGGCAAATTCATGTATAGGCTCTTCAAAAGCTTCTTGTTATCACAATAAAATGATTTTCAGTCAAAGTTGTAAGACATTAAGGAAAAGTTAAAGTGTGGTCACCAGACTTTATAAAGGTAAGAAAGCATGAAATATGAGATTTTTACTGTATGTGCGATATGTGTCTTCTAATAGGCCATGAGCAATATGGAAATATGCACTGCATGAAAGTACTGATATAACTATATTGTGAAAAATAGACTCGAATACAGGACTACAATCCCCATGAGCCTTTGCTCCACTTCCCCAGAATGCCTTGTAATCTCACCTGGGCCGAGATCGAGAAGGGATTTAAGCTCATTCAAGGCTTTTGAGAGGGCTTGGCTTTTTTGGACTTCCGTTTTGGAGCAGACACGGCTCTTTCCATAATGTAGGTGAGGTCTAGGCCTCTGGCCTAGACACGTATTTTTTCTTATCCTGTATTTTCTTTTAATCCTTAACTTTAATAAACCTCTAAAAAATATAATACTCCTTGCAGAGAGAAACTAATTTCTACCTGCCTCAGTCTCCCCATCTCCCCTAAATTTTAATCTTTACAGTTGGCAACCTAATGGAAAAAAGAACTTTCAGTCTTCTGATTTCTTTTCTGATCTTAAATTCAGTTTTAATATCTAGTACCTAGAAAAAAAAATTTTTTTTTTTGAGCCATATCTCTCTGGCCAAGGTTTTCTACCCTCACAAAGCTGCTACAGGCTCCGGACCTGCCCCGCCACTTCCTGCCTGCAACCTGCAGCCCTGATTGTCCTCACCTGGTACCTGGTCCCGGCCTTGCCCACCCCCGCAGCCGCTCCAGCTCCTGGCCTCTCACCGGCCCGCTGCCTGCCTATTTCTGTGCCCCAGACCCAGGAGCCCGACCCAGCTGACTCATCACCCAGATCCTTGGAGCAGATCGCTCAGGACTCATTGCAACCAGCTGGTAACAGTATTGGCCACGTGGGTGGAGGGGAGAGACTAGAGGGAAAGGAGAACGGGCAATTTTCCCTTAGGCTAAGCCTCCACGTGGCTGGGGGTATTGGCCACAGGGGTATCAGAGAGGGGAAAGAGAGAAAAGACTAGAGAGAAGAAACAGACTTTTCAAACAGAAACTTAATAGCAATGGGCTGTTTAAAAGGATTTTTGACTCTTCTGGCAATTTCATTGATTTTGCCTGCCTATCTGGGAGCAGACTCAGCCCAAAGATTCAACTTTAACTTTGGGGAGGAAAATGGGTGGCCCAGCGAACTGGAAGCCAGGCCCAGAGACGGGAGGTCTCTAGCTAAAATCTGGCCTCTGATGCTTCCCAGCTATGGGGCCCTGGACGGATCCCTTGAACCCCGTAGCCTAGCCTTTACTACTCTACCTTCGGACAATAGACATTTAAATGGATAATTAAAAACAAACAAACAAACAAAAAAAACCCAAGGAACTTTGAAGAGACTAAAGGCTATATTCTAAGGCATTTCAAACTCCAATGGTTTATAAAAAAAATCTCTGTATCCTATTGCATTGTTTTGTTTAAGATATAACTTTGTGATTTTAAGTTCATATATTACTGGATTGAATATTATTCTGTGAACTGAAGGTTGATTGAATTTATTTTGAATGTACTGAGTTTTGAAATTCTGTTGCTTTTCCCCTATAACTGTGTTGAACAAATATTATTGTGAATAAGCAAAAAACAGCTTTTTTCTATTTTGCTGAGGATAGATGGACTTCAGAACTGGTTATAATTGTATTAACAACCTTTGGAATTTTAATGTGCTAAATACCTCAAATGATTTGATTTTAAGGGTTTTTTAAATATGATTTTTGGAATTTTTTTTTAACAATCTGATTATTTTTGCCTTCCCCTACCATGAGGTAAGGCCCATTCTAGTAGCTGAAGTGAAATGCATTTTATAACCCCCAACCTTCCCACATGTGAATGGAAGTTGGGCAGTTAATCTCAGGGCATTTGTACCCTTAAAAAGCCTCCAAGAAAAAGGAGCACCCCTTTATTTATGCTCTTCAGCTCACTACTTTACTTCTACCAGAATGATATATAGATTTCTTGATTATGTTCTAAACCCAAGATGAGTTTTACTTTGTTTTAAAAAATATGTTTAAATACCAAGGTTGAAGGATTGCTACATTTGTAAAAATTGTGACAGATGTTCATCAATTCATAGGCTTTTAAATGTCATACAGCAACTTATGTGAAATATGAAAGTGTGTTTGTTTGCTATTGTGATTAATTGGGCTATTGAGAATTTTGATATCTACATATTTGTACTACTATATTTTTAAAAATGAAAAATTGTTAACCTTGTTCAATTCATTTGCCTTCTACTCACAGTGATCATGGCCAGATGCAAAGAGGAAATGGATCTCATTTTTTGGTGAGAAAGCCTTGTATTTTATATTTTCTTAACTGACACAGAGTGTCAATGGTTATAAGCTATATTTTTGAATTTTTTAAAGCTCTTTTATTATTATATTTTTCTTGCATGTGCAATATACTTTTTCAGTTTTTTTTTATTATTTTTTCTCTCCTTTTTATATTTGAAGCACATGTCACCAGTATTAAGATTTTCTTTAACCTTTTGATTTTTAAGTTTAAGATACATTTGCTAATACATGCCCTAAAAGGCTTGTGACTATAAAAATGATGCCACTAATTATTTAAATAAATTATGGGACTTTGCTTAATGATTCTGTCTGATTCCAGGACAAGAGATACACACAAGAGCCAAAGAAAGGCCAATCTAGGATGGATTGATGCACTTCTAAGCCAATACAAAGGTCTTGAACCTAGTGTGAAGACTCAAGGTTACTATGTTTAACATGTGTTAAGACATAGGCTTTCCTTGTATCTACACTCACTCTGAAGGTACTCAAAGATGAGTATCCCCAAAACCTTGGCTCCTACTTGGCTTCTATAATCTGGTCCCCTTTTCTGCCTCTCATAGTGTGGTACCTTTCTGTAGTCCTGGCACTGACTGGGTAAATGCATCATTACTTAGATCATTTTGATTGGGCCCTGATTGAAGGACCTGTTATAGATTTATTTTTCTTCTACTTGGAATTTTTACATATAAGACTTTGATAGTCTATATTTTCATCCAGAAATTTTTCTTTTCTTTTGGATTTTCTGATGTCTTTTTTAATATCTCTTGCCAATTGATTCATATACCTCATACCTCAGCCATGCATCCCTAACTGATTCTGAATCTTTCAATCACCCACAACACGGGGGAATGTAAAAAAATATTATTTAAATTGCAAAGTTTAAATTCCTTTTGAGAAGAATTTTAGGTGAAGAAGATGCTGCCTCTCTGAATCCAGAACTGAACTGTTGGAGAAGCCACCATGAAGAAGCCTCCAGACCACAAGTTGCACAAAATTGAACTTTGGGTGTGGTTGATTGAACATTTATTTATATCTGTACTTTCATGCCAAAGGGGACTGCCCCCTAACGGCTTTTTGTCAATGTGTTCAGAAATTATTGGTTTTATTCTTTTTTCTCTTATCCTCACACTATTGTAATCTTTTAAGTTGATTTTGTTTTCATGATCCTTTGGAAAAAAATTAATTTTTTTGCAAATGATCACACGGAGGAATGTGAAAAATAGACTCGAATACAGGACTACAATCCCCATGAGCCTTTGCTCCACTTCCCCAGAATGCCTTGTAATCTCACCTGGGCCGAGATCGAGAAGGGATTTAAGCTCATTCAAGGCTTTTGAGAGGGCTTGGCTTTTTTGGACTTCCGTTTTGGAGCAGACACGGCTCTTTCCATAATGTAGGTGAGGTCTAGGCCTCTGGCCTAGACACGTGTTTTTTCTTATCCTGTATTTTCTTTTAATCCTTAACTTTAATAAACCTCTAAAAAATATAATACTCCTTGCAGAGAGAAACTAATTTCTACCTGCCTCAGTCTCCCCATCTCCCCTAAATTTTAATCTTTACAATATCAGACTATTTGCTAGGTGGAAAGAGAGAAGGGAGAAGGAAAAAAATCTAAATCCTAAAATGTTAGAAGAAAACAATTGTCAAAAATTGTTTCTATGTATAACTGAAAAAATAAAAATTAAAGAAGCATACAATATACTATTTAAAGATTTCTATTAAAATGCTTAAAATAAAAAAAGTGCTTAAAAGTAAGATTCAATTATGGAGAAGTCTTTTCACTGTAATGAAACTGCTCTCTCCATAGTCAGCAATAATCTCATAACTTCTAAATTCAATCAACTGTAATCATTTATTTAGTAACTGTATCCCCAGTTCCTAGCATAGTGCCTTGCATATAGAAGTACTTAGTAAATAGATTTTTAGTACTTAGTAAAAAGACATTTTAAAATGGCAAAAGAGAAGGAACAAAGAAATCTTTCACAATTGTAGGTGGGGAAAAAAAATCTTTAAACAAGGGATAGAGATGTTTAAAGAAGATAAAATACACAGTTATAATTCCATATAATCAAAAAAAGTTTTTGCAGTAAATATCTTTAATAAAGGTCTGATTTCCAAAATATGCAGAAGACTTGTATGTGTACACATATATACACACACGAACAAGGCCATTCTCCAAATGATAATCAAAAGCCATTAAATGCCAGTTGTCAAATGTAGAAATGCAACCTAAAAAAACACAGGAAAAATGCTCCAAAACACTAATAAAAGAAATTTAAATTAAAATACCTCACACCCATCAGATTGACAAAGTTGACAAAATGGTAGTTTGTCACAGGAGGAGCTGTGAGACAACAATCATATTAACGCATTACTGGTAAAGTGTTTAATGATCCAACTATTCTTGAAAGTGCACCAAAGGTCACTAAACTCTGATATATACCCTGAGGGGGTCAAAGAACTAAGAACACATACATACAAAATATTGATAGCATCACTTTTTGTTGTACTAAAGAACTGGAAACAAAGTGGATACCCATTAACCAGGGAATGGATGAACAAATTTTAGTATGAGAATATAATAACATTTTACTGTAAGAAATGACAAGAGACAGATTTGGAGAAACTTGAGAAGACTTGTATAAACTCATGTGGACTAAACTAAGCAGCAACAGGAGACAATTTACACAGTGATCATACTACAAAATAAAACAACTGAATTACTTCAGAACTTTGATCAATGTAATGACTAATTATAACTTAAAAGATTGAAATTTTCTTTTCTCTTGATGAAAAGGTGAGGGACAAGAGGCATAGAATAAGATACATTTTCAGGTATTATGACCAACGTGTCCATTTGTCTTGTCTGAGTTATTCATTCCTTACAAAGGAGGCCTTTTACTAGAGCAGGAAGAATTGGTGGCTGGTGATCCAAAGGGTTCTATTTTGTTAATTGTTGATAAAGAAAAACCTGAAACACTAAATACTTTCTTTTGTGCTATGTCCTCAGATTGTTATTTTTTCCTTCTGTTCTATCTTCATGATATATACTTCTATATATATTTCTTTAGTTCTAACCTTTGTGAAATCAACCATAAAAGCCATACTCATTTTATTAGCTAAAATCCACAAGTTATAACAATGATTGACAAGAGGAAATTGGGATCCTATTCTGTGCTCCCTAGTATTTTTTCTAGATAGGAAGACAAAAAGTCCATCCCTACCTCAAAGGCTGAGTAATCCGGAGCAGGCAGGTAGCTCAGATAGTTCTTAGTTGGCCGGTACCGACGTGTTTCTTCCTCTACCAAGGCTGCAGCCTAAGAAAAATGGGAAGAATTTCAGGTGAGTTTACGTAGGGATAGAAAATGATAAGATTTACAGAGGGAAAGAGAGAGAAAGTTTTTCTGGAGAAATTATTTCCAAATAATTCTGCAGTGGAAAGCACACTACTCAAATCCTCTATGTGATATGTAGTGGTAGTCTCTTGGTGACTGAGAATGACAATTGTCTTTGTGCATTTTCATCTATTGATGTACCCTCATGTGGCTTTGTAGTCCAAAGATTGAAGTGTAGAGTTTGTGGCACATGGGGCATGAAACACCAGTTGTTACGGGAGGTGCGGTTGTGGCCTGGTGTCGGCGTTCACGCGCAGCGGCAAGACGTTGTTCATCTTCAAAGGTGACGGCGGTATGGTTAATGTGGGTTCACCAGCTGCTTCTGTCAGAGGCAGTGAGTTCATGTGATATGTAGCTGCATTTTATAATGTATGTTCAAGTGATTTTCTGACCATGTTACTTGCCTACTCAAAAGTCAGATGGCTCTCCATTGCCATAGGTCCAACTATAAATCCGTGGTTTGGATTTCAAAACCCTTCACAAGGAAGTCCCAACCTGCCTTTGCACCACTGCACACATTACTGCCTTCCCACATTCTACAATTCAGACCTTCTTGTTCCATTTCTTCTTTCTGGGTCTTTGCATTGCTTGTCATCACCTTTTGGCTAGAAAGTTTGCCTCTTATAATTCCTCTGTTTTCCTCAATACTCAGTTTAAGCATCACCTTTCTTTAGGAATCCTTTCCTCATCATTCCAGATGTTAGCACTTCTTCTCCAAAACAAATCAAAACCTTTCAGCCTTCCTTCCTTCTTCCTACACTGAGCACAAAGAAATCCAGACTAAACTTGGTTTTTCATTAGTACAGGGCTTTTGGGTAAAGAAATTCCTTCTACCAAATGAGACTCCACACCTCTTCTACAACTTAAAAGAGTCCTAGAGTTGTTTAGAACATGGAGTGGCTCAAACATAATTTACTTTTATAGGATTTCAAAACCCTTCACAAAAAGCCCCAGTCTGCCCATCTATCACCAGTATGCCTCCCCACACTCTACGGTCCAGGCCCACATAACTGATGGTGAAGAATCCAGGTCTTCCTGGATATCTTTCTAAGTCAAACTGTCTATGGGTAAGCAAATTGTCACATAATCAGGGGTTAATAAATACTAGTTTATTTGTTGACTGGGGAAAAATCAAAATTCAATTTGAATCTCAGAGTGTATGGAGAAGAATAACACAAGATAATTTTGCAAAGGTAGTGTAATCTCAAATTAGGAAGGGCCTTAATTCTAGTCAAATTAAGAAGTATTAAGCATCCTCTCTGCTCCAGATACCATATCAATTGCGGGGTTAGGGGAGGAGAGGAAGGAATGCAAAGGCAAAAAAACCCAAAAAACCATCCCTGTGCTCCAACTCAATCTAATTATGGAGACAACACAAAACTATGATTGCTTATATGCCTATGTACAAAATAAATTCATAAATTTAATATGAATAAAAATATACAATATAATACATAAGAAAATATTTATACACCTATTTATATGTAACTTATCTTATGAAGGATAAATGGATACAGAATAAAAGAATTATTAGGACCTAAAGGAAGGACCTAGGGAAACCAAGAGATGAAGACGGAGAATTTCCAGGTATGAGGAACAACTAGTACAAATGCACAGAGAAAAACTAGCTACGTAGCTCAATAGATAAAGTCAAGCCTACAGACAGGGATCATGGGTTCAAATCTGAACTCAGATACTTCCTAGTTGTTTGACCCCGAACAAGTCCCGTAACTCCAGTTACCTAGTCCTTACTGCTCTTCTGTATTGGAACTAGCACTCAATATTGATTCTAAGACAGAAGGTATGGGTTTTTAAAAAGTGTACGGAGGTCCCTAAAAATTTGTGGAGAGAATACGAGCCAATAATAAAGTTACGGCTGCGTGGGAGGATGGAGACTGACTGCCGGGGGTGGGGAGTGGGAGGGGAAATAGGGGAAAAGAAGAGAGTGAAGGTGGGAAGGGGCGGGATGGAGGGAGAGGGGGAGGCCCCGAGGGAAGGGGGCAGGCCTTGCCCGAAAGCTGAAGCGACGCCAGGGAGAAGGGGGCGGGCTGGAGCAGTCGAGAGGTGGGGTCTACCGGGCAATGGAGCTTTGTAAATAGGAAGAAACAGAGAGTAAGTTGCGCGGCCGTCCTCATACTCACCGCCTCGCGCACGCCAGGTGCTTCGTAACCCTGATCGAAATATGGCAGGGCGTCCACCACCGCCTCCCCAGCCACGAGTCCGGTGCCCGCCATCCTGTAGCCTCAGCTTCACGCAACGCACGCCTCCCCACCGAACCGTAGGCGCCTGCGTCCACAAGGCGAAGTCACCAATCGTGCGCGTGCGCAGGTTTCACGCGTGTGCTCAGATGCAATTATTAAATAACTGGGTTTAACCTTTTGACAGAAGTTTCCCCTGTATTTTCTGTCTTACTTCCCCAAGGTGAGAAGAAGGGACGATTTGGATTTTTCAGGACCTAATCTCCTTGATTTAGTATCTTAACAAAACCAAGTCAGAGACTTGTATGAAGACAGGAAGTCCCGCCCCTTCCGCTAACGCAGACCACGTGATTCTAGGACCAGGTGAGGGAGCTAGGAAGCGCTTTAGCGCTTTTCCCAGCATGCTCCGGGGGAGGCGGGAATCGAGCTGGGTCAAAGGTTAAAGCTTTCCGGTCCTAGTGTTTTCTCAAACAATTTTTTCTCTTAGAAACAGTTTCGTTTTTTCTATGTTTTTCTTTCCCCCTTTCCTCCCCAATATCTGAGAAAATGACCGCAGCGACTTCAGGTTTGGAGCAAATTCCTTCTCTCTGTGCGTTTAAAGCCCTTCTTATATCTCGTTAGTCGTGTGAGACAGAGCTACCAGAATGTAGGGGTGGGTGAGGAGAGACCCTACCTCCAAGGTTTTACTTTTGTTGTTCAGTCCTGTCCGACTCCTCATGACCCCGTTTGGGTTTTCTTGGCAGAGATGCTGGAGTGGTTTGCCATTTCCTATTTCCAGATCATTTTACAGGTGAGGAACTGAGGCAAACAGAATTAAGTGATTTTCCCAGGGTGAGAGCTAATTAGGTGTCAGAGGTTGGTTTGAACTTAGGTCTTCTCGACACCAACCCTGGAGCTCTTTCCACTGTACAGCCTAGTTGCCCCTCAAGGCTTACTTAGTAGTAGTTCAAAGAGATTTAGACCAATTGTGGTCAAATATAAGTTATAAAGGAGACTTGCAATATGTATGAGATCATAACATTTGTGGTTGTCAACGTGGAAATCTAGAAATCCCCAGTTTATTTAGTTAGGAAGTAGAAACCCCAGGTTTTGACCTTGTCACAGGAGTTTTCCCCCTAAGGGGGAAGATCCTACTTTACTGGTTTCAGGCTAACAATAGACAATCCACTTCAGGTGGGAGCTAAACCCAATCCGAAATCGAGTGACTCTTTGGCACAATAGGCAGTGCCAGCCTCACAAGCTGAAGGTCCTGAACTCGATCCTCGGAAAGAGGGTGTGATCTGGGAAAAGGCTTCTGGAGACAAGTCACTCGACTACTGACCAGAAGTGAACTGTCTATTGTTAGCCTGAGACCAGTGAAGTAGGATCATCCCTTAGGGGGGAAACTCTTGTGTCAAAACCTGAAGTTTCTACCTCCTAACTACTTTTACTGTTAAGTAGGTAATGTGGATGAGAAAAAAAAAAGGGGGGGGGGTTAGATTGATAAATTCTGAGCCCATTCAGCTGCTGATTAACTGTAAAACCAGACTGAATTGCCTCTTTTCTCACTACCACTGGATAACAAAATCTGACTCAACTAAGTTGAATACAAAACCATGTTGCACACACCACTCTTTAGATTTCACAGAACTGTATAAAAAGTTGCATCCAACAATTCTTAAAGAGACTTTCTCAATCTGGACCTGTCAAGTATCACTGAATGGTACTGAGGGGGCTGGGTATTCTTAAGCAGGCCTGAAGAAACTAAGCCAAAATCTATACCCTCAGAAGCTGCCATCTTAGTGCTAATGAATTCCTTTTCCTTTCAGTTTGACTATTCTACTTGTAAGTGGCAAAATCAAAAAAGCCAAACTACTAACCAGATCTTATGCCTTTAGATCATGTTCTTTCTCATTCTACCACAGTACTTGAAAGAACATTTATTAAACATTGTGCTGTGTATAACATGGTTCTGGGCTCCATTTAAGAAGACAGGGTTCCTGAGGGTAGCACAGCATAGAGGTTCAGTTTGAGGCAGGAAATGGTATTTGGAGTAAGGAGACATGCTTAGTGAAGGAAACTTTTAGATGTAATGAGAAGCACACTGAATTTGAAGCAAGAAATCTTGGGTTTGAACTTTGTTTTTATGTGTTTAAGCCTCAGCTTCCTTATTTGTAAAATGAAGGAATTAGACTAAACTCCCATGTTTTTTCTACTTCAGAAACTGTGATCCTAAAAGTCAGGCTTCAGACATTCCAGATATTACTTACAAGTAAAACACTTCCCAAAAGTATGTGACTTTTATTCCATTCAAAGAAAAAAAAATCTGACTTTTTAAATGTTTTTATTTTTTGAAACATTATAAAATCTGTAAACAATATTTTATACAAATCTTGAGCAATTCTGCTATCACAGACGTACCCATGATCCATAGTTCTTTATAAAAATAAAATACAACAGCCCAAGGAATCATCCTTAGTTTACGGGGTGTAAAAGTTGGACCCCATCCCTGCGGCAGGGAGGTCTCCTCACAGAGGGACCAACAGGACCCAGCCTGCTATATTTAACTTAGTTTATTTCTCCCCATCCCCACCCTCACTCACTGTTTTATTAATACTCCGTTTTCCCATCGGGGATTCCTTTGGAAATAGACAAGAGGGTGAAGTTTTGGAAAGGAGCAACTAGATGTTTAATCTAACAGGGGCCCTGCTGGGATAACATGCTTACTGTTTTAAAATAGACATAGGGCTAGCTCTCCTCTCTAGGCCCAGATTATAGGAAGTATGTTACACTGCATCAGCCATTAAATGGTGTCTGCTTCAGATTTATACAAGTATAACTACTTGACTGGGCTGTGAAGGCAGGTCCTAATTTGCCAGAAAAAAAAACAAAATAATTAACACAAGCTCATTGCTTGTAAAAGTGGCAATAAAATTTATTCTAACAAAAACTAAGATTTTGTTAAGTTGGAATAAATATGTTTGTGCCAGTTAAACACATCCATATTGGATGGAGATTCCCCAAGTCTGAAATTAAACATAGTGCCATCAAATGTTCTCTCTTTCCAAAGACTAGCACTGCTTTGGGTGCAAAAATCCCAGTTAGGTAAGTGGTATAACCCTATAATGAGGTTTCATTCCCATGAAGTTCAGCTCTTCCATAGCAAAACAAAACAAAACAAAATTTTAGGAGGAACCCAAATTTTGTTATTCAGGTGGATTCAATCTAGGGCTAGAAAGTGTCCATTTTAAATTGATAGGAAACATCTCTAAAGCCATAATCTTACAGGACTGAATGTATACCCATGTTTCTGGAGAAATGGACTGCAAGATGCTGATTCCTGTAAGTAAAAAGTGTTGAAAAGTAGGACTTCACCCACCCAAGTGGGATCCCACAAAAAAGAACATTATGAAAAAACATGGAGATATTATTTAGCTTGGACTAATTATTCCTAGGTGTCAGAGCTGCCATAGGACTCAGTTAAGGACACTTCCCCACCATTCCCACTTAACACCATAAAATTCAGCATTAGGCTCATGTTTACCTAGTGTGTTCATTTTAACTGAACATTTAACAAGATTTTCTTGAGAAAAACAAATTCCCTATATTTCAAGCACCAGAGAATGAGTCTAAATATTAAGAAGCAGAAATGTTTTCTTTCCCCAAAAAATGGATATAAAATGAAGACAGCATTGATTTCAGACTGCCCTCAACAATTCTGCAGTCATTCCTAAACCAGGAGATGTGTAAAATCCTCAGGCTGGCTGCTTCCTTGAACCTTTTAAGCTTTTCCAAGGATTCTGTAGAATCCTAGTCATATCCTGGCACCTGGACTCAGGCAACATTTCCTGTTCCATTTCAGGTATAAAAATTTGGGTTTTCATTTCTTCTGCAGAAACTTCATTTTATTTCCTAAAAGAAAGAAGTATAGCATCCTTTTAAATTATTCATTTCTATAATCCAGAGGGGTAAGCTTATTTGTAAAGTCAGTTGATCTCAATTCTCCGAATACAAATTCTAACATTTGCCCATCTAAAGTACAGAATCAGAATTTTAGACCCGAGAGTCTTATAAATTCAAGGATTCTTAACTTGAATCAGTAATTGTTTTTGAAAACATTTTGATAACTTTTTAAAAGCTATATACAAATTATTCTCCTTTGTAATCCTATAAATTGTAATATTTATTGGGAAAGGAAATGGGAATTGGAAAACAGGGGGATAATGGGAGGTTTGTATGGGGGTAGTTTCCTTTTCACAAAATATATTTAAAAACATTCTGGAAAAGAGTTTGTAGATTTCATAAGATTGCCAAAGGGGTTCATGGCAAAAATGATTAACAATTCTACTTTAGAAGGGAAGGGGGAAAGGGAGCAATCATCTAAGTTGTGCCTACTATGTACCTTGCACTGTGCTACACACTTTAAAGTATCTAGATCTTCTAGTTCATTCCCATAGTTTTAAAGGAAATAAACCCACAGAGGTTAAGTGACTTAAAGTATGCCTAATTAGTACAGAGTAAAATTAGGGACATATTCCAAAGCCAAATATATATTCCAAAGCCAAATAAAAATGACTTTGGAAGAGTAGGTGATTTGGTATTTTGGTTTATCAGTTCCACTTGTGTTCTATAGATGAAGATAATTAAGAATTGACTATAGACAACTAGGAAACTCAAAATAATATTTAATTTCAAGGCTAGGATTCCCCTAGAAGCAAGAATTCCTTTTCTATGCTAGATCTCTTTCTATCTCCCTCTCCCTCTCCCTCTCCCCCCTTAGAATCAATACTGTATATTGGATACAAGGCAGAAGAGTGGTAAAGATTAGGCAATGGGGGTTAAATGACTTGCCCAGTGTCACGCAGCTCCAGGACTTCTACCTCTATGCCTGACTCCCAATCCATTGAACCATCTACCTGTCTCCTTAATGTTAATCCTTTGCTTTATAAGATCCAGGGCAAGAATCACTGAAGTAGATGGCTCCAGAGAACCACCTCGGGAAGGAATCCCACTGACCCAAGCCTGACAGGGAAAAATTCTTTATTACTTAGATGTGTGTTCTACTTCAGGACTTAGGAACTAGGGAGTTGTCTCAACAGAATTACACAGGCATCAGCACAGTTTCTCTAAGCTATTATAGTACTTGGACATTTTACACAACTCAATGTTTTATGGTAACTTTGGACTGTGGCATAAGGGAAGATTTTCTTATCCACACTTAATATAAATATAATAACTCACCAAGACTTCGAAGAATCTTGTTCACCCCACTAGGTTCAGACTCTGGAATTGCTTCTAAGTACTGGATGGCCCGAACTTCAAAAAGGCCTATGAAGGAAATTCATACTGTTGTAGCTAACTTATATCCAAACAGTGAACTAATGCAAGAGAACTTTACCTTTCTTTGAACAAGCTAGGTAATTAAAAATCAGCCTGTGCCTTAGAGTCAAATGACTCTCACTGCAGAACTTCAGTTTTGGGCAAGTCATTAAAGCCTCAATTTGTCCATCTGTAATATGAGTTGGAGAAGGAAATGGCAAACCATTCCAGGATCCTTGCCAAGAAAACTCTGGATAGGATCACAAAGGGCTGGACATGACCAAACAACAACAAAGATAATAATGAGCCTCTCCAAACTCAGTTGGGCTAAATCATAGAACCTAAAGTACTTCACTATACCCATATTAAAAGCCCTTTAAGTGTGGTAGTAGACTACAGCTTGTGCTCTCTCATCAAACCTCAAAATTCCAGGCACCTTTATGCCACACTAAGGCACTGGAATAAGATTTTAGTGGAGGAAAGGAGGGATCCATACTAATAAAATCATGGATTTTTCCAAGTATGTTTCAAGTTTAACTACTTCAACTAGACTATGGAAGGAGTTTGTAATGACTGACCTTTGACCCCACTCTTCCGAAGTTCCCTGTCCTGTATGAAGCCAGCAAACATTTGTGTTTCCATGAACAGATCCAAGAAGTGACGCACACTCCGTGAGGTATGAGACTTTCGGAATGGCTCTCTCTGGAATACACGTTCTCCACGTTCTGTCACAGTCATGTTCAGAGAATAATGTCCCACCAGCTCCACAAAGAACCTGACAAAAGCTTCAGATACCAGGGTGTTGAGTGTCACATCGACTGCAAGATATAAAACAAGATTTTTTGGGTATCATTTGAACACAGAAGCAGAGTCTTTGTTGAAAGATAGATAGCTTAGGTGCTGCTAAAAAGTATCTATTAGAAGAATTGGGGGCAAGCTCTATAAGTTCTGATTTCCCTATACTAAATCTAGAATAGACAGCAGCCAGATTTCTTGAACAAGTGGTCTGTACCCACTGCTTTAAGTTATCTCCCAACAACTTTGTTGTTGAACAGAAAAGAAAGGCAAAAATACGGTTGCTCCTCTCCAGGAGCTCACAGCAAAATACAGGAGGAAACACCCAAATGACTGTACAAATAAAATATACATAAGATAAACTAGAGAAAATTTCAGAGGAAAGGCCAGTTTCACCAGACTCCCAAAAGTACATGTTGGGGAAGGGGGAGTAGTGAGAAAGGTATAAAGAGACTGGAAAGATAGGAGAGGGCTAGGTTATATAGGGCTTTGAATATCAGAGCCACTGGAATTTAATAAATGGGTGACTTCATTGAGCCTGATTTTTAGAAAAATCTAATTTGACAACAGTGGAGGATGAAGTAGAGTGGAGAGAGACTTGAGGCAGGCATCAATAAGCCATCATAACAGTCCATACTTGAGGTACCAGGATGGTGGCAATGTCAAAGGAGAGATGAGGTCATGTATGAGAGATATCGTAAAGGTATAATCAAGAGGACTTGGCAACAGATTGGATATGGGGAGGGAGAAGTCAAGAAAAGATGCTTACTTAGGTTTAGTTAGCCTGGTAGTGTATTTGGTTGTTTTTTTTTTTAACCCTTACCTTCCATCTTGGAATCAATACTATGCATTGGTTCCAAGGCAGAAGAGTGGTAAGGGCTAGGCAATGGGGTTTAAGTGACTTGCCCAGTCACACACCTAGGAAGTGTCAGGCCAGATTTGAACCAGGATCTCCTGTCTCTAGGCTTGGCTCTCAGTCCACTGAGCCACCCATCTTCCCCCTTGGTGGTGCCACTGACAACAATAATCAAATTAGTACTACTCTCATTACTGGAAAGGTTACAATAATCTGCTGTTCTGTGCCTCTTTGCACAGTTTCTCTGACTGCCTACACCAGAGATTTTCTTTCCTGGCTATTACTACTCTATATGTATTATATTTCCCTATTAGAATTTAAGCTCCTTAAGAGCAAGGATTGTCTCTTTTCTATTTATATCCTTAGTACCTAGCATAGTGCCTCACATATAGCAGTCTTTTAATAAATGGTTGCTTGATTTGTTGATTGAACAGGATGCATTTCCACTGCTGTTCACGAACCCAAATCCTACACTTTATTTTTTACCTTCATCTTAGAAGCTATACTACTGTGTACTGGTTCCAAGGCAGAAGAGCAGTAAGAGCTAGGCAGTGGGGGTTAAATGACTTGTCCGGGGTCATATAGCTAGGAAGTGTTTGAGTCTACATTTGAACTCAGGACTTATCATTTTAGGCCTGGCTTTCTATCCACTGAGCCACCTAGTTGTTCCTGATCCTGTACTTAAAAGACAAATTCAAGTCCTTGCCTGCTCTGGAGAAATTACATTATATTATGAGGATTATATTAATCAGCACTCACCTTTTCCTTCCCTATATCTCTTTAACCTTTTTAGCCTCCCCCAGAATCTGGCACAAGGTTCTGTACTGCTTCTTACTGTTCATGCATTTATGTCTTATCTTATTTCTTTCTGAACCCTTAACCTTCCATCTTAGAATCAATTTTGTCTATTGGTTCCAAGGCAGAAGAGTGGTAAGGTCTAGGCAATGGGGGTTAAGTGGCTTGCCCAAAGTCACATAGCTAGGAAGTATCTGAGGCCATATTTGAATCCAAGACTTCCAGTCTCAAGGCCTGGCTCTCAATCCTTTGAGCCAACTAACTTCCCCTGCCAAACACATTTTCTTCTACCTTGTGGAGTACTCTGCTCTTGAGCCAAGATTTCATTCCGTTCTTCCAAAATCTGCACCAGAGCAGCCTGGAGTTTTGGTGGCAGAATTTCATCTTCATCAGAAACCTAAACAGACAACAATAGGTTTGTGCATGGGTTTCTAGTTCAGAACTCAAACACACACCATTGAGACCCAGAAAAAGCAGAGTGTTTTAAAATTTATTTATTTATTTTTTGCCACAAGGAAGACTATTTCTCCTAAACCAAGCAGCCTTCAAACCAAAAAATATAACAACTACTAATGCCAATCAGAAAAATCAGCCAATATCATCACCTCATTTTTACTTTGAAAATAAGCTTCCATCCACAAGTCTCATGATCTGTGCTGATCTGGTAAGAAAGGTGTCCTCCAGATGAATGCAGCTAAACTCTGAAATGCTGGTTGGTCTTAAAATTGAGCCAGAACTATTAAGTAACACTTTGACTTAGTTTTATGCACTGTCAGAAATCTACATCCTAACACAAATTAGGCGACTTTCAGTAGGCTGGCAGTGCAAGATGCGACTTCCTTCTTGACGACGATATTTCAAGCTTTTTCCCTTGTTTGGGTTAGATTTCTGAAAAGCAGCCCCATTTTCTCAAACTAGCTTTGTATGATGGGCTGTAACTTTTTTTCCTACCATTACTTTCTGTGTTACTAACAACTCTATGACAAGGACAAGGGCTAGGAAAACTAGGTTAAGTGACTTGCCCAGTGTCACATAGTTAGGAAGTGTCTAGGGCTTGATTTGAACCCAGGACTTCTTGTTTCCAGGCCTGATGTTCTATGTAAATAAAACAGCATGTGGAAGAGCTCAAAGTCTAACCTGAGTCTGTTCCTTTAAGAAAATTCATTTTTCTATATAAGATCTATTGAAAGCTGACTCCCCAAACATTATTATGAAATCTCCCCATGTCACTCACCTCCTGCAAGAACTTGTCTGCACAGAGATCCACGATTAGCACCTAGTGGAGAAAGGAGTCAGGCAGGTTAAGCTGGAGTCATTCACATAAAATCTGCTGAATCAAGAGAAGGGTTATGGTTTTTACAAACAGTGGGAACAGTTTTCAGAAAAGTGACTCAAAGTTCTTGCCTATTTAAAAGTCAGCTCAAGGTATTTCTTGGGTTTTGAGCCAGTTTCCTTTTCAGCAGGCTGTCCTATTGATGTAACACAAAAACAAGCTTGACTTGCTCTTGCAAACATGACACAATTTTGTACATACCCATGTTAAAATATTCTTAGGTTGGTATAATTTTTTAAAATTGTAGGATGAATACATTAAGGGTTTCCACATATGTTGAATATTTAACAAACATTTTCCCATCTTACCTCTTCAATGGGCAGATCCTGGAGCAGTGGTAAGGAGCAGGACAGGATGCCAATGAGAAATGGGGTGGGTGAGCATACGATGTCAATCATGGAGACGGGAAGGACTGGGATATAGGTATGCTGCCAGGTGAAGGGATATAGTGTGGCCACCACAGCATGGCCACATTTAGACAAAGTGCTGGCCAGAGGAGAAAGTAAACAGTGTCACACAGATTCATGGAGGCCCATACAAATATTACATAAAAAGAGAAGTTATAGTTAGCTTCTTATTCTCACAGATCCATTCCTGATTTCTCATTTTAAATTGTGAATTCAATTACATTTGACTTTATATTTCAAATTAATTCAATTTATAATGGAATTCTTCATTTTAATTATGAATTAAATTCAAAATTAGTTCTACTTTACATTCTAGACTCTTCTGTCACCAACCTTATAATAAATTTATATGCTCAGAGAACACAAACTAATGTAAATTGCCTAAACAAAACCAATTAGAAAACCATGTCAGCTGCAAAAAAGAGAGACTGAAAGCCAAACCTATATTACTTCTGGATTATTCAGTGTTTTAGATCGCCTAATTCTCAAATAATTTAATTAGCTTGACTAACTGCATATACATATTTTCTTTTAATTAAATGCCCAGATTAAGGAAAAAGAATAAAGAAAAAAAGAAATGTAAAGTTGAGTATTAAATTAATTTTCTACCTCAAATTGTTGGCAACAAATATAACCCTTCTTTCCAAAAGGAGTGAGGCACAGACTCGGATGAGGTGACATACGCTTAGACATTTAAATAGACAGTCAAAATCAACATGTTCAAGCCTAGAATCAAGCGGTCGGCAGAGTTCAATTGACTGTGAAGACAAGAAGATGTTGGATGAGATGATACAAAAATATTCTAATTTTAATATGTCTACATTTATCAACAATACAAAGGATAAGTCTCTCTTTCAAGGCTTCCTGTGTTAGCTTCACAATCCACTACTTTATGTTCCTGCTCTAAATCCATCTCTTCCTTCTGACAACCAGGAAGATTCCATACAATTTTTATTTTTCATAATCAATCATTATCTGATTTTAAAGTTCTATAAATATAGAAGGGTGTCTACTGCCTTCTTGGGTCTAGGATTGTACTATCTTAGAAATCAGTCAAGGCACTTAGCTTCTCAAGCTATCGTCCTATATCACTCCCCCACAGCCAAACTCTGGGGAAAAAGTCATCTACACTCCTCTACTCTCTCGATTATCTTTTAAACCATTTGTGATGTGATTTCTGACCCCTCTCACCACACTGGGTCCCTTGTCTCCAAGTTAATAGCAGTCATCTACCTGCTAAATCTGAGAGCCTTTTCTTAGCCTTCTTTCTTCTTGCCCTCCCTGCAGCTTTTGGCACTGTCACCATCTCCTCCCTCCTAGACACTCCTTCCTCAAATTCTAAAGCATTCCTCCTTTTCAGTTCTCTCCTCTTAACCTTTGGACCATCCTTTCTCAGTCTTCTTTGCTTAATCATCATTAACACATCATGGCTGTGTGAGACCCTCACTTTTATCTGTGCTCTTCCTCGGTGACCTTATCCTGTTACCTGAGTATTTACTGATCTCTACACTGAAGACGATCTATGTAGCCAGCCCTCATTTGTCTCCTTTAACATCACCTGCCTAAAGTGGTAGATATCTCACATTCAAGATGGTCAGCATTACCCTGTACAGTTCTCCCTTTGTATCCTCACAATCACCCTGTGATAAAGGCACTACAAGCTGTCACAAGGATCAGATGAGACCATGGATGGAAAGTACCCCATAAATCTTAAAGTGCCTTATAAATGTTGTTGTGCTTTATTCTTCTTGTATTCATGTTCTAATGTAATTCTGATAGAAATGGGACCTATTCATTTATATTTTATATTGTTTGGATTTTTGCCCAGGAGAATAAAATACCTGCTTTTTGTAATGGAATGAAGTATGAGGATTTAAGCCTCTCTAGGCTCACTGAAAACTGCTTTGGGAGAACTCAAGTAGCAGACAGTAAGATAATTTTTTAAAAATTTCTTTCACTGGGGTCTCATATTCAGAAAGCTTTTAATTCTACATAACTTGGATATTCTGAATATCTGGTATAGCAACTTCCATTAAAAACATTGCTCATAATGACCAATATGGAATTGTGTTTTGCATGATAATACATGTAAGACCCAGATAAAATTGCTTATCACCTCTGAGTGGGGGGGGGGAAGAGGAAGGGAGATGGTTTGGATCTTATACTTTTGGAAAATGTATGTTGAAGATTATTATTACATGTAATTGGAAAAATAAAATGTCTTTTAATTTAAAAAATGTCCCCCTCCCCCCAAAAAAGCATTGTTCATAAATGTTTTGTTCCAGTGCCAGTACAGTTTATTTGCTGAATTCTAAAGGTTATTTTAGAGTCTGCATTTGCAACATAAGGATTTGTTACTTTATGAAAGATGATGAACCAATTATATCCACCAGATCATCTGGCTTTGGGCAATTGATTTTTTGCAGCCTGTAACAATGTGCTGTGTTATTTTAAAAAATATAGACTGATCAGCAAATTAGGGCTCTTTAAAGTAACATTTCTATAATTTCTGCTGGTAATGACCCAATCTTGAACTGCCATCATAAATCCCTCTATTTTCAGTTTAAAAATACGCATGATCATAGCTATTTGTTCCATTTTTGATGGTGTATTGTTAGTTGTATTCATGTAGTGCAGTGGTTCTCAACCTTTCTAATGCCATGACCCCGCAATACAGTTCCTCATGTTGCAGTGACCCCAAACCAAAAAATTATTTTGGCGGCTACTTCAAAACTGCAATTTTGCTACAGTTATGGTTCAGAATGTAAATACCTGATATGCATTATGTCTTCTCATTGCTACAAATTGAGAGGTTGAGAACCGCTGATGTAGTGGTTGTGTATAAAGGGCCTTTTCACATTTTAGCAATTTAATAAACTCCATCTAGAGGGTAAATATCTTTTGGTTACATCTGACAAATTCAGTGTTATCTACTTATAGCCTTTATTCTTGTTCAGCAAAGTATCTATTCACAAGTATTTTTGTAAGTTTTTAACCTGTTTATCAGGCTCTCTGAGAAAATCTATCCATCCCCTTCCTTTTTTTTTAAAGTTGATCTTTTTATAGCTTCCTTTGGATGAAGGATTATTTCATTAACATCAGGTATGTTTTCATGAAAATAATTTCTAAATCTGTTGTCCATTTTACACTTTCAAAAGTGTAGGTTCAGATAGTAATTGCTTAGGTGTGAATTTATTTAAACATGTTGAGTGCTAATTAAGTCTCTTGAAATAAGACATCTATAGCTTTCTCTCCTTGATAACTTCTTATTATTCTATTTTTCCTCCAGAGTTTCCCATTTCTCTTGAGGGCACCATGCTTCCTCTAGATGTCAACCTCAGAACCATCCTTGTCTCTTCTCTTTCCTTTATATTTTATCAGTTACCACATTCTGTGGATTCTTCTTGTGTAATATCTTTTGTGTTCACTGTGAAACAAAAAAAACAGTCACCATTCTAGTCTTTGTCATCTGTCTAGGACTTCATTCTCCCTCACCTCGAATATTCCTTCTAATTGTTCTTTTTGTGTGGAATCTCTCCTCTCTCTAATCCATCCTTCATGTCATTTGCCTGCATGGAAATCAGTAGTTCCCTACTGTCTTTCCAATAAAATTAAAACTTCATAATTTGTCATTAAAGCCCTTTGTGATCTGGCTCTCACTTGTCTTTCCTGACATACTTCAGGCTCCCCTTCATGACATCCACATTAGAGTGAAACTGGCCATGCTGGCTTCCCTCTCTGGTTTCCATGGTTTTGCACAAGCTCTCTTCCAGGCCTAGGATGCAGTTTTCCTCATTCCAACAGCATTAAACTCTTTTCTTCCTTGAATACTTATAGACTTGGTGCTCTTTCACATATGAAGCACTGGGTGGCGACATAGTACATGGACTGTTGGGCCTGGAGGCAGGAAGCAGCTCAGTCAAATTAGAACTGGGACACTAGCTGTGTGATGCTGGGGAAGACACTTAACCCTTTTTTGGCCTCAGTTTCCTCATCTATAAAATGGGATAATCACAGCACATGTACTTCTAAGTACTGTTGTAAGGATCAAATGAGATAGTTATAAAAAATGCTTAGCATAATAATTGGTACATTTAGAGCTAGATCAATGTTTTATTTCTTTCCCTCCTTTATCCTCACCTCCAACCCTGATCCCCAACTTAATAAGTATTCTCCCCAAGTATTTTCATTGGCTGCCCTCTGTGCCTGGAACTCACTCCTCCCTCATCTGAAATCCAACTTTCTACAAGAATACTTTCCTACTCCTCCTTCATGTTAGTGCTTCCCCCCTGAGATTATTATTAATTTACCTGCATATATTATTTATACATATATATTTGCATGTTATTTCCCCTATTATATTGTGAGCTTCTTGTGGGAAGAAAAGGCTTTCCCCCTTTCTTTGTATCTCCAGCACTTAGCACAGGTATTAGCACATAGCGAGTACGTAAGAAATGCTTATTGACTACTTTATGGTTATTAAACCCTTCCAGGACTAACCAACTTACCCCATCTCCTGCCCCTGGGAGGTAGCTCTTGACAGTGATGGTACGTCCAGGAGCAGGGAAAGGGGCTTCCATGACGCTCCGCATAAAAGGATGTACCAGGGCCGGAGACATCTCTCGCCTCTTCTCCACTTCATCCAGTATCTGTAGGAAGAAAGCAATTGGTCACCTTCCAGATTTCATGGCTACTTTCTCCAATGGCTCTGGGTGAGGGATTCCAGAGTGGCTGGCCTCATAATTACCCAAACCCTAAACTGAAATTATAAATACCACCATATAAGCTCCCTCAGCCAATCAAATCTCCTCAGAGTATTATCTTCCAGTCATCCCTTAGGAACAGAAACACATTTATCTTTATCATTCTAGTGCAAGGGTGAGGTTTGATTCAATTAACCAATCACCTCACTTCACTTAAAGTAACTATCTTAATTGGGTGAGGATATTTGTATTGAATCAATAAGTCAAAAGTATTTGATTTTCTTTTCTTCTTCTTTTTTTTTAAATCTCACCTTTTTTTCTTGGAATCAATACCAAGTATCAGTGCCAAGGCAGAAGAGCAGTAAAGGCTAGGCAATTGGGATTGTGACTGGCCTAGAGTCACATAGATAGAAAGTCTCTGATGTCACATTTGAACTCAGGACCTCCTATCTCCAGACCTGGCTACTGAGCCACCTTCTTGCCCCTAACTTATTTGATTTTGAAAATGTTCTTAATCAGTCTGGAAGAAGAAATGAAAATTGTTTGAAGAAATGAAGTATCATTACATGAGAAATGTATTGGGATTGGCTTAATAGACTCAGTTCTGCTAAGTGGGTTATAGATAAAGAAGAAGCCAGTTCTGTACCTGGGCATTTGAGTGTCAGACATTTTAGCAGAAAAAATTCCAGCCAAGTTCTGATCAATTATTTCATATCAGATTGACTGAAATGATAAAAGAACAAAGTGAAAAATGTTGGAGAGGAAGTGGAAAAATGGGAACATTAATATACACTGTTTATGGGACTGTGAACTGATCCTATCATTTTGGAGAGCAATTTGGAATGATGCCTAGAGAGCTATAAAACTATGTATACCCTTTGACCCAGAAATTGTGCTAATAGGTTGATTTTCTAAGGTGATCAGAGAAAAAGGAAAAGAACCTATATGTTCTAAAATATTTATTGCAGACTTCTTTGTGGGTGCAGATAACCATAAATTGAAGGGATGCTTATCAATTCGGGGATGGCTAAACAAGTTGTAGCATAAGCTTGTGATGGAATATTACTGCATTGTAAGAAATGATGAGCAGGTTAATTTTAGAAAATGATAGAAGGGGCACCTGGATGGCTCAGTGAATTGAGAGCCGGGCTTAGACACAGGAGGTTCTAGGTTCAAATGTGTCCTCAGACATTTCCTAGCTAGGTTACCCCAGGCAAGTCACTCAATCCCCACTGCTTTATGGTTTTGTGTTGTTTTTTTTTTTGCCTTGAAACCAATTGATTCTAGGATGGAAGTTGAGTTTAAAAAAAATAAAAATAAAAACATGTTAAGAGCTACATGCAATTATGAAGAGTGGAATGGGTAGAACCAAGAAAACATATATGGCAATAGAAATATTGTTTGAAGAATGATTTGTGTATGTCTACCTCCAGAGAAAGAACTCATAAATGGAAACAAGCAAGACATCATTTTATATGCCTTCTCTAATGCAGGCAAGGAGGGGAAGTTGTAGATACCTGGGAATTTTAGTGTAACAAACAAAAAATGAATTACTTGTTGCCCAGAGTAACACTGTAAACTTTAAAGGTATAAAGATTTTGGAATTTTCATTCATAGGATGTTAGAAGTGTCTCTGGAAGAAATGATGGTAGTATCTACATAAGGAACAAGGAAAAATTAAATGAGGAAAGGTAAATTCAGGATTCTAACAAGGAGCCTGACAGAAAGCTACATAATGTCTTAGAAGAACACAAGACCTCATAAAGTAAAGAAAATTCACTCTACAGCTAACAGCTATGAGTTATCGTGTTGTCACATAAGCTATCTAAGCTTAAACCCACTTTCTTTGGATGCTCTTTGCACTTGTGGGAAGGTATGCCTCTAGTGTAGGGGAGATAGTGGTTTTACTTAAATGTTTTTACTAAACTACTTCAGCAAATATTTATTTTAAAAAGCTAAAAAAAGTCTGGATGACTGATGTTAATTGATAATCAGTGGGGAACACACATCAGTTAGGGCTCATAGCTATAAAACTAGAAATATCAGTTCACAACTCCTAAAGGTTTTTCCTAAAAGATGAGATAGAAGAACCTGCTTGCTACACTTTGGGGATTGAGCTTGCCAAAGAGAATGAGGGTTGCGAGAATGAGCTCTGGAGCCTATATTGCACTAGAATCATATTAGTAACAGTAGCTACATTAAACTTAGTTCACATTTATAGAGGGTCTAAGGTTTACAATGTACTTTCCTCATGACCTTATGAAATAGAGAATATAAGTATTCCTTTTTTTTTTTTTTAATAGATAGTGAAACTAAGGCTCAGGGAGCTTAAAATGATTTGCCTATGGTCACAAAGATAATAGTGGTCAGAATCAGGATTCAGTTTAAGTCCCCTGAATCTAAATTGACGACATCAGAAAAAGCAATAATAATAGCTAGCATATATGGAGTGCTTTAAGGTTGGCAAAGTGCTTTATAAATATGATATCACTTTATCTTCACAAGAGCCATGGAAGGTAGGTAGTATTCTTTATCCCCATTTTATAGATGAGGAAACTGAAGCAAACAGAGTTAAGTGACTTGCCCATATGCATCTTCTATAGCAAGAATTTGTAAGCTTTTAGTGCTTTCCCTGAAGCATTGAGATTGCTATGTGGAGAGAGAGGTCGGGTTCTGAAATGTAGTCTTTCCACAGTTGTCTTTGGGCACGGACAAGCAAAATGTCTTGCCTGATGTCACACAGCCAGTAATGTGTCAGAGGTGGGACATGATCCCAAGTCTTCCTGACTCTAAGACCCACTCTCTATCCACTATGCTGTGCTAAAATTTAATAGGAATAAATATGCAGTCCTATACTTTGAGTCAAAGAACTCTGGTGAGAGGGAAGGATGGGGATCTCCACTAACCACACTTTCCTCTGCTGGAAAATTCTACCAAGTCATAGGAGGTGGAGCTCTTGCCAGGTAAATGATTTGAAATCTACTGGTCAGTGCTTAGCACAGTGCCTGGCATGTACTAAATGTGTAATAAATACCAGCTGGATAACTAACTGGTTATATTTCCCTGCCGTAATTGTTGTTTGTTGTTGTTCAGTCATTTTTCAGTCATGTCCAGTTCTTTGCAATCTCATTTGGGGCTTTCTTGGCAAAGACATTGGAGAATTTGCCATTTTTTTCTCCATTTTATAGATGAGGAAACTGAGGCTAACAGGGTTAAGTGATCTGCCCAGGCACAGCTAGCATGTGTTGGAGGCCAGATTTGAATTTGGGAAGATGAGTCTTCCTGATTCCAGGCCTGGCACTCTTTCCACTATGCCACATAACATAACCCACCTTCTGCCCTAAAGTGACATTTAGTTCTGTGTCCAATCACAGTAAGTTAAAAACTTCTAAGAAACAAACAAAAAATTGCATCTCTGGAGCCCACAGACAATAACCTTCCAAACAATCCACAGATTTCACTCACTTACCTTTGAAAAAAGATTGAAGCAGCCCAGCCGACTAACCATGCAATATACCTCAGGCAGTCTCTTTCCTTTGCCTTCTGGCTAAAAAAATGAAAAAAACAATGCAGAATATAATAATTTATTCTCAATACCTTCTGAGTATAAAGCACTATCTCTTATTAGAAGAGAATCCTGGGAAATTTTAGTAGGATATATTCCCTAGATTGCCAAGACTCCATGTAGATATCATATAAAGTAGCTCCAAGCTACTCACTTGTCCTATCAATTCTGTCTACATGGAGCCTTGGCTCTGAAAGCCTTGCCTTGGCCATCCCTACCATCCCACTGATGTTCTGGAAGCAACAGTCCGACACTTACCAAGAGCTTCTTGCAGTAACCAAACCACCGGCTCCCATCTTCCCCCGTCAGCACAAAGGAGAACGTTTCACTGTAAAGAAAGTCACCCATGAAGCACCAGGTAGCTGGTGTGAAAGTTATACATAGGGGTTGGCTGGTAAATGGAAAATTTTTCCCTTCTTTTCTTTTTTTAAAAAAGCACTATTAACCGAGAGGTAAATGAACCTGGCACAATTGAAAGAGGCTGGATTTGGGGCCTGAGGACCGGGCATCAAATCTGGGTTCTTGTGTGGTCTTGGTCAATCATTTCACCTCAGTCCCCTCATCTGTAAAATGACCTACAAGCCCCTTTTTGGCTCCAAAGCCATGACCTGGAAATTAGAGCAAAGAACAATATAGGACTGAAGAATAGAACCACTTAGACAGCATCTCAGGCTATCATAGAGTAGGGCATAGGGCCACCTCTGCATCCCAAGAGGCTGAATCAAGCAATCTAGTGACACTGCTAGAACACTTTCTCTTTCCCACAAAGGCTGGGTGGGATCCACCTGGGCACACCCTTCCCACTAGAGCCTCCCTTAAGAGTTCTACCGAATAAACAACCTGGGCTGTGGTTCTTTCAAAAGGCCTGAGAGAGAAACAAGGTGGAGACATTTTTGATGCCGTCTCCAGATGTAGACCAAAACCCAAGTCTCCTTGCTGCCAGGGGGTGTTTCTGGCTTTTGGTCAACCAGAGAAGAAGTTATTAAGGTCTTTCTCCAATGTGTTTCCCCTTTACAGACTGAAATATGTCAGTGTTTTTCTTTTTTTGAGTTCCCACAGAGGGAAAGGTCTAATTCTGTTTCTTCCTTTCCTCCCACTCCATCCTTCATCAATGATGGCATTCACTTAAGCTCCATTCTGGGTCCTCTGGCTCCATTTCCACAGTTCTAAATCACAGCAAATTACCTCAGGCATCCACTCACCTCTTGAGTTCTGATGTGGGCACCCAGTCCTTATCATCAGGGAAACAGAAGCTGGGGATGACTTTGAGCCTTTCCTCAGTGTCTTTGGATTGCTTGAAGGGATGGTCAGTCTGAAAAAAAGACAACATGTTAGGTGAAAAGCACCCTACATTTTTGGAAAATGGGATACAGAACCCCAGCCAAGCCTCAATAATAGAGACGTAAGATAAGCCTATACAGTCCTTTTTGGGATTCATAAATGGGGCTATGTTTATAATATAGCTCTAGAAAACTAAAGACATAAGCTGTATTAATTAAGTTATAACAGAAATGAGGAATTCCCTCTGCAGAGAACACCTTTGGGGATTTCATTATCTTCTGTTAGAAGAGACATGAATGAAAATAATCTATTTTCTCTAGAGGCTGATTTTTTACTCATTAGTCAAGCAGACTAACCCAGGAGAGAGAAGGAGGAAGTTTGGGGAGCCAAAATTAATGTAAACATATTCCCAATTATACTGATAATAGAAGTTCTGTCAGTTCCCGACTTGATCAAAGACATTATGACAGGCAGATAAAAATTATTCAAGGGAAAAATTCTATTTTAAGAGTTAACACATGTATAATCATTGCTTCTACCATGTAATTCTTGCTATGTAATTACTGGTTTGTTGTTTCCTGTAAAGTTTTAGCATGACTCTTTTATGCAAGTTTAGTATTACATTTAACAAAATAGTCTAAATTAAGAAAAATTGTTATTTTAAAATTCATTAGTTTGGCCTGTTCTACTATAATTATAAGCAGATAATAAACCTGATTATTATATTGCCTCTTTGTGGCTAGGAAAAATGATGTACCCTTTGGCTCAATTTTATCCAGAAAACATGATATTTTGCATCAGGTTCATTCTGCAAAATGATCCCCAGGATTCATGACAAATACATTCTAGCTGTTTCTTCTATTTTAGCCTCTACTAAGCCCCACTCTGAAGCCTCATTATGGCCTGGAGGTGACCATGAATTCTCCAAGAGTGACCCTTTAGAGCAAAAGCTCAGACAAGTTCCACCAAGATGGAAAAGCTTCAAGTATGGGTCCACCTAATGACCAGCCTCGCTGAGATCAGTAGGGCTCATCCTCAAACAGTGAGTCACCAGGTTATGACCTTTCTTGGCCAACACAACTTATAAAGTGATCTCCTAAAGCATGGAGGAGTTCCTCCTATTAGGAGGCAGTGCTGGCACTAAAGAAGTCCTGATTCTTATGTAAAATGACTCCTCCTGGGCCACCTCAGCTTTTACCTCCTCTCCAGGCAGAAAGGACCAGGCCAAGTGACTTGCCTAAAGACATTCCAGGAACCCTGGTTATCTCCGTTCCATTTCTGAACCCACTGAGCCAGGCTTTGCAGAAAATGTGCTCATCCCTGAACCTTCACACCCCCTAGAGTGGAAGTGATTTTTCCATTTTTTCTTAAGTAGATTTTCTGTAGTTTGCTTTTTAAACCCTTCCCTTATCTTAGAATCCACACTAAGTATTGATTCTAAGGCAGAAGGGCATTAAGGGCTAGGCAATGGGGTTTAAGTGACTTGCCCGGGGTCATACTGCTGAAAAGGATCTGAGGCCACATTTGAACTCAGGGCCTCTTGACTCCAGGCTTGGTGCTCCATCTACTATGGGATGGGACGCCGCCACACGCAGCTCATGTTGCTATAAGCCGCACAGCCGTCTCACAGGTCAAAGTTGGTGAAAGTTAAACCACACACAGAGCCTTGGAGAAACTGCCTCCCGTTGGAGCGCTCCACCGGAAGTACCTTGCTGGGGAACTGCTGGATGACCTGAGGAGTGTACGTTATTTCCAGGGGTTTCTTCTGCAGGGACACCACCACAAAGAGTTCAAATAGCTGCTGCTCCTGTAGCTCGATGAGGTCCCGCTCCAGAGTCTGGTAGTGAGGGTTCCTCTTGGACGCCTGCTGTAGCTGAGCTATCCGTCTGTGGCGATCTGCGAGGGAATCAAAGAGCTGGAGTTACTTCCACAGGAGCCGCTTCCGGCGTCTACACAGTCAGACCAGAGGCGATTAGCTGGTGTTTGCTCAAGAGACATCGAACTTTGGGCTGCTATGAAGCCCCAAACAAATATGCAGATAGCTTGTATGTGATATCAAAGTCCTCACCTTATCATCCCCTTAATGGGCGCACTCATTTTCTCTTCAATTTCTGTTTTCTCCCCCCACGCCACCAACTCTCACGTAAAAGCGAGGCTACACGAGGATTTTGTTTTTGAAGACATTTTGGTTAACAAACAAAGGCACTGTTGGGTCTAAAGGGATCTGATTTATTATTTTTTTTTAAGTGCAGCCCTATTAACTCTTTGCTGGTGGAGTTGTGAATTGATCCAACCATTCTGGAGGGCAATTTGGAATTATGCCCAAAGGGCTTTAGAAGACTTCCTGCTCTTTGATCCAGCCATAGCACTGCTGGGTTTGTACCCCAAAGAGATAATAAGGAAAAAGACTTGTATGAGAATATTCATAACTGTGCTTTGTGGTGGCAAAAAAATTGGAAAATGAGGGGATGTCCTCCAATTGGGGAATGGCTGAACAAATTGTGGTATAGGTTACTGATGGAATACTATTGTGCTCAAAGGAATAATAAAGTGGAGGAATTCCATGGGAACTGGAACAACCTCCAGGAAGTGATGCAGAGCGAGAGGAGCAGAACCAGAACATTGTACACAGAGTCGGATACACTGTGGCACAATTGAATGTAATGGACTTCTCCATTGGTGGCAATGCAGTGATCCAGAACAACTTGGAGGGATCTATGAGAAAGAACACTATCCACATTCAGAAGAAAAACTGTGGGAGTTAAAACACAGAAGAAAAACAACTGCTTGAATACATGGGTGGATGGGATATGATTGGGGATATAGACCCTAAATGAACATCAATGGCATGAACATAGGTTCTGATCAAGGTCACAGGTAATACCCAGTGGAATTGGGGAAGGGTGGGGGGAGGGGAGGGAGGGAAATAATGTTTTTATTGTGACCAAGGAATAATGTTTGAAATTGACCAAATAAAATTTAAAATAAATAAATAAGAAGAAAAGAAAATGGAAGTTAAAAAAAAGTGTAGTCCTGAAAGTCGCTGAGTCAGCTTTTAATAATTCGAAAACTAGATGCATTGTCTTATCACCCCACCCCCTTCATGAAGCCTACCATTAATTTGCCAAGTGCTCATTTAAATATGTTTTACTAGGAATGTTTTTTTCTTTCTTTCTTTTTTTAACATTTTCCTCTTGTCTTAGAATCTCTCAGTTCCAAAGCATCAGAGCAGTAAGGACTAGGCCATGGGGGTTACCTGACTTGTCCAGGGTCACAAAACTAGGAAGTATCTGAAGCCATATTTTAAACCCAAGACCTCTTAACTCTAGGCCTGGCACTCTATCCATTGTACTATCTAGCAGCACCCTCTACTATGAATCTTAAAGGCCAGAAGTTTAGAAGTCTACTGCTAGACCTAAAATGGAAGTCAAACCATTAAAAATTCAATATATGCTTAAATCGATGAACTGAAATATATCTAACATGAAAATTTGAGAAGGAAAAAAAGACATCCTCAGAGTAATTATGTCATGAAAGTACACACCATTATACTATATTTCATGAGGTTTCTATTGTATGTGTGATATAGGATTTCTGTCAGGACATGAACAATACGGAAATGTATATCACATGAAAGGGATATAATCTATATCAGACCATCCATGATTCCAGGGATGGGAGGAGGGAAGGGAGGGAGGAAACTTGAATTTTAAAATGTCAAAAATAATTTAAAAAATTTTTTTCTAACTGAAAAATTAAAAATAAAAGTAAATACCACGTAAAAATCGAATGTCCCAAGAATTGGTATATAATTCTGCTCCAATAAGACTAGACATGTCTTGTGACTCATTTTTTTTTTTGAGTTATGGTTCATTTGCCATTCCTCAAGTGAAGTTTCATTGCAGATCAAAAGTTTCACTATGGAAATTCATACAAGATGCCACCAAGAATGAACAGCCCCACTGGCTCCAAATATCTTTCATAGCAGTATTCAGTAAATTCTGTGCTCTAGGCAAACTTCCCTCCCAAAGACCGGTTCCAATTTCAGCAAATTAGATATTCAGAGCCCGTTTCTATGTGCCAGCAACACTGAATTAGTCACAATTACACATCCATCCAACCTGAACTGGTGATCATCTGAGTTTCACCTTTAGCCAGGACATAAAATGAAACTGCCTGAAGCAAACTGGGTCAATGGAGAGAGCATTAGCTGTACTTTCATAAAAATCCATGACCTGTTCTGATTTTGGATACTTATTTATTTTCTGACTTTTCTCTTGCTTACTTGTATGCATAACCTGCCAAGTGGTTGGATTTCCATTTTAGGTGTAGCATGATACTAGATTTTAAAATTTCTGGCCTTTAAGATTCACATAATATATGTATAAACTAGTGAATTTGCTCCTCAACTCTGGGAGCAAAAAGGGGAGGGAGAAAACAAGAATCAGGTAACCATGGAAAAAAATTTAAAAATTAAATTAAAAAAAAGATTCAAACTAGTGTCAGACCTGGATTTAAGAAGTCCTGGGTTCAAATTTTTGGTCTCTGACACTTTCTAAATTATGTGACTCTGGGAGAATCACTTAACCCCAATTGCCTAGCCCTTATTTCTCTTCTTCCTTAGAATCGATTTGATTCTAAGACAGAAAGCAAAGGTTTAAAAAAAATATTCATAGTAGAATATATTTATTTTGCCCAGTGACAAATGAATAGTAAGCTACTTGGGGGCTGGGGCTGTGTTTCTTTTCATTTTTGAATGGCCAGCACCTAGCATAAAGCATTACATACACTCTCTTTGGTATTTTGCACTAAGCACTTAATGAATGCTGAATTAGGGGGCAGCCAAGTGGCACAGTAGACAGAGAGGTCTGGAGACAGGGGGTCCTGGGTTCGTTTCTGGCTTCAGGCACTTCTTAGCTGTGTGACCCTGAGCTAACTCCCATTGCTTAGCTTTTATTCCTCTTCTACCTTGGAACCAGTACATAGTATTGATTCTAAGAGAGAAGATAAGGATAAAAAAATATTGAATTAAATCAGATTTTGAGATTTGGGTCCTATACCTGAGACTGTCTTATACAGAGCCTTATGTTTCTGAATACCTCCACATCTCAAGCTACAATTCTGTTAAATAGAAACAGAATAATTTGTCCTGTAGCAACCATAAGAAATTTAATTAAGTGAAGTTTGGAGAACACCCCTACAGTCCCTGGAATAAACATGCCAGTGAGATAAGTCATTCCAATCATTCTAACAATGATAAATAACAATCCAGTTTTGACAATAAATGTGAACAATGGAGAATAAAAATCAGCCACATGCATCCTTTCGGAACTGGGTGCAATCCAATTGACTTCATTAAGTGCATTTGGGTGCCTGAAAACTTATTCATTCACTGATAAAAGCCAATTTAGATAATGATTCACCTTTACTTCTTTGGATGCCAAGTATAGCACATGACCATACATGAACCATGTTGGACTCTTACTCTGCTACGTGAATATATATATATATATATTTTTTTTTAATGAAAAACATTTTGACAATGCAGATACTAAGCTGCTGAGAATCAAGAGGTACCTGTGCTAAGACAATAAGCAGAAACATGAAACTCCACATGACAGAAACAGACTTAATTACAATTCCACACCTCTAACCAAGATCGTCAGGAAAAAGGAAAGAGCCCCAATGACTCACTCACTCTTTGGCAGATACTCGGCATCACTTTCGTTGCCACTGGCTTCACCTGAAATGATAAAAAAGGGGTTTTCACTTGTAGACTATTCAAAGCTAAGGGAAGTTGAGGGAGTTTGGGATAACTGAGGTCCCTCTATCTAGGATAACTGCCTGATGGGAAGTTTCAGATATTTTAAGACCTACCATGAGGAAAAATAGTACATATGGCAGGACTACTCTCAGCCTCTCTTCTTACCATCTCTAGTTGTCATCTCCCCACCTTCCAATATTCAGCAGTATAAGGAATAAAGGGCTGGGGGCCACTAGATGGCTCAGTGAATAAAGAGTCAAGCCTGGAGATGGGACATCCTGGGTTCAAATGTAGTCTCAGACACTTCCAAACTATGTGCCCCTGGGCAAGTCACTTAACCCCCATTGCCTAGTCTTGACGGCTCTTCTGCCTTGAAACAGATTCTAACATGGAAGATGAGTTTTTTTCTTTGTTTTTTGTTTTTTAAAGAATAAAGGGAACTCTAAGCCCCTTGAGGACAAAGACAATTTTGTTTTTTTATCTACCACATGTCTGATAATTCAGTTCGCTCAAATACACTGGATAACAGAATCTGGATCCAAAACAAATCCTGACAATAGACCAATGTTCCAGATCTGAAGGATGAAAATTTAAGAGCCACAAAGATAAATCTTGAATGTAGTTGTTTCTTTTTTAAATCAATGGCACAAACATAGAATGTCAAACTAGCAGTTATATCATTCCCATAGCCGGAGATGTTTTAAGTGAAGGAGGAATGATCACTTCTTGGCATGCTATTGCCCAGAATGTCCATGAAAGAGAGCATGAAACTGATAATAATCCTAGATAGTGCCAGGCATATCTGATGGCTGGACTGGTTCCAGGTGGGTATCTAGGAGCAGCAGAAAGGATAAGAAAACTCTTTTCATGAACATTGTGGCAGAACCTCTTGGAAAACCCTGTGTTTTTCTCTTTTATAGGATTTCACCCTCCCCACGAGGTTGGACACAAGCTTGACAGTTAAACTCTTGGATGGCATGAGCCAACATGGATGTAACTGATAACTCATTGGATCAAAGTAAATCTGGAATAAGAGAGACTCCACAAAATCATTCAGTATGGAATCCTCAGACCAGAACCTGGCATGATCCAATCCACAAAGTATCTTCCTCACCCTCAGCCCAAGGTGTCCCTTCCTTCCTTCTTTCCTTTTTTTTCTTCTTTTTTTAAACCCTTAATTCCTTGTCATAGTTACAACTCTAAGATAGAAGGGCCAAGGCTACATAGATGAGGTTAAGTGACCAGAATGGAGGTCAAATTTGAACCCAGATTCTCCTAACTTCAGAGCTGGCTCTCCATCCACTGTGCTCCTTAGCTGCCTTTATTTTTTTTTATTTTATTTTATTGTTTCATTTGGTTTTCAAACCCTTACCTTCCATTTTAGAATCAACACTATATATTGGTTCCAAGCCAGAAAGGTGGCAAGGGATAGGCAATGGGTGGGTTAAGTGACTTGTCCAGGAAGTGTCTGAGTTTTGAACCTAGGTCTTCCCAATTCCAGGTCTGGCTCTCCAGCCATTGTGCTACCTAGCTGCCCCTCTTCCACTGCTTTTTAATGGCCTTTTGTACATTTGATGACCTTGCTTCTATAGAAATGAAATATTTTCAAGGCTAAATTAGAGCATCAAGAGATACACTAGAACAAAGAATACTTCTAATACAGCCCACGTTCACATGGTAAGAAATATCCATGATAGCTCTGTATTTTACATTTAAAAAAAACTTAAAAGTTTGAGACTGGCTAGAGAGGACAGTATATTTTTCTTTTATTTCTCTGGGAAGAATCTCAGAGAGCATTTGCTTTCTCTCTTTACCAAAAAGTGGACTCCGAGTTTGTTTTGAAAAAGAAGTTTTTTGAGTGTGTCTTTCTTTTTCAGATTTCTAATACTTTATTTTTTTACTTTTACTTAAAAAAACAAAACAAAAAAAAACCTCTTACCTTCTGTCTTATCATCAACTCCAAATTAGAAGAACAGCAAGGGTCAAGCAATGGGGTTAAGTGACTTGTCCAGGGTTACACAGTTAGGAAGCATCTGAGGCCAGTTTTGAACCCACATCCTCCTGATTCCAGGACTGGTGCTCTATCTGCTGTGCTACCTAGTTACCCCCAGATTTCCAATATTTTCTGAGAGCTAACTGGCTTGGGATTCTAGATCTAGAGCTGGAAGTCACCTTGGAGATCACCTCATCCTTTTAGAGAAGAGAAAACTAAGGCTATAAATATTAAAATTAATATACAATAACTACATATTATATTTTATGAAGTTTTGTTAATAATAACTAAAGAAAAAGAACTGCCTGAATTCAGCCCAGTCACAGGTCAAAAAGAGTGTGGGAGGAGCATAAATCCACTTAAATACCAATAATGTGATCTCGCCAATGTGGAGACAGGAGAGATTATAGGGAACTTGGGGAAATACTAAGGACTTCTGAGGAATGAAGTCAAAGGTCCAATATCTCCATTTATACAGACCCAGGAAAGCTAAGTGGCTGGTCCAAAGTCAAATAAGGAGGAAGCATCATGTTGGTGGGATATACATCCACCATATTGGTGGCTGGTTCTCAGTCCAGACTCAGTAGGGCAATATGCAACAAGATTAAGGACTAAATTATGAGTGTGATGTCCATGAAGTAGATATTATAAATATGATAGTCATAAGGCCACAGGAGCTACAGTGAATAGAACACTGAACTTAGTGTTAGAACAGACCTGAATTCAAATCCTGCCTCAGATACTGGCAGTGTGACCCTGGGCAAGTCATTTAACCCTGACTGCCTAGCCCTTATGGCTCTTCTGCCTTGTAACCAATAAACAGTATTGATTCTAAGATGGAAGGTAAGAAGTTTTTTTAAAAAAGACAAAAGATTAAAGGCTTAAGAAGAAAAAAATCATGAGATTTCTTTATAGGATTAGCTTCAGAAGAAGAGATTTGAGAGATATTTTAGTAACGATAATCAAGAATGTGTAAAGTTCAGGTATAGGGAATGATAGTCTAGCTCCTTGGAGATCAGAAAGAAGAAACAAACAAAAAAGTCCATTCTCAGTTCTGCAAGTTAAAGAAGCATTTCTCTGATAGTGAATTCAACATTAAAATGACTTTTTGAGGGAAATCAGGGATGAGGGGAATGCCATTCCTCGGTGGTCTTCAACTATTTTATTAATTTTCACTGGGCTTCAGTGATTCAGATGTTGTCCTTTCTAAGGGGAGGAGATAGCCAATATGACCCATTATTGATTTATTATTGATTGTATTGATAGTATTGATAGCATTTTTCATAACTAGGAGGTTAGAGATCACATCGATATTGAGCCTGAGGTTCTCAGAATCTTTTCTTAGGCTCCATCTCTGGCTGCATAAGAATCCATGACAATGGAACTTATTAAATGACCATACATGAAGAATCACCCCTCAAACATACACTAAATTGTCTTCATTTGCCCTCTAATAGCCTCTGTGAAGTTAGACCCTGTTCCTACTGACCAGGGCTGGAGCCCTGTAACCAAAAAGGTTTCAGGTCCACGAGCCTGAGGCCACACGTTCCAAGGGAAAACCACTTTTATCAATTTGGTCCCAAAGTTTCTTCCCATGGCAAATATTATGGCAGAATCCTCTTCTACTCAGCTGGCTGTGGGACGCTGGGGCAGAAAACTCTTCCTACCTTTGGCAGGGGGTGTTTCCTTCCCGGTAAAAGGAAGCAATTTTACTCTCTTCTTTCCTCTCTTCGAATCAAAAATATCCTGTATTTTCAACACGAGCTGAAACCCAAACAGAAAAGTATAGGTTACAAGTAAGCAGCCACAGACACAGAAACCCGGGGCGTTATTCATAAATCTGTGGCTCCTCATCCTCACAAGGGATTCCTTGTAGTTTAGGGCTGGGAGATTTTCAATCTTAAATAAATATTTTAAATTTTTTTTAAATTTTAAATGAAAATTCCTCAAATAAAAAAAAATGTAAGACTTTAAAACTTTAAAGAAAATTTTTGGTGAACCGTCCCATAGTAGAGATGGGATTTTAACTGAAAGTGATTAACTGTGGTTTGGAGGGCTGATCTCATGTAGCCAGTACCGGAGGGTGAGTCTGTTTCCAAGAGGGCCCCTTGGGAGGCCTTTCCAGGATCCCATGTCCCGGCATGTCAGTGAATCTGGTTAGAGTAGCTACATCTGAAGCGGGCATCCCTACGGAGCTCAAGTTTCCTCTTGCCCGAAGTAGGAAGTGAAACATTCATGTACTCGACAGGCAGGGTGAGGCTCGGTTATTTTTGTTCCCACCAATATCGTGCGAAGAAGAGAATTATCACACTTTGTCATCCTTTGCCAAACTGAACTCTCTACCCTTTTTTTGTCTAAATGACATTATATGGTGATTTACAGACACCTCCAAGCCCATCGTGCACCCAAAAGACCCTCATCAAACGCTCTTTCCTAAAGAAGAGTCCCAGATACATCCTTGACCTGGATTCTTAAGGACCCCCTTGGACGGGTTAGCCAGATGCTTTCTGGCCACTGGGACAGAGTCCAGGCAGAGTGAGAAGTAGCCAAGCCTTCCATGGGGCAGACTCAGTTGCCCAGGAGACACAATGAGGTGGGCACAGCCCCACACGGTACCAGTCCAGGATGACTGGGCAATGTGGGTGGGTGGGAGCCTAGTGCCCCCATTCTCCCCATCAGCATCCTGGGACACAGCCCTGTTCATCCCACACTAATCATGGCTCTGGGAGCAGACCTACATCGGGGACACCTTCTGAGGATATATCAAAATTCTGGGATTTTCATTAGAATGATAGAAAACAAACTGAAAAGTCATCCAGAACGACCCTGACCTGCTTTCTTGCCCCAAACAAGACAAGTGTCTTGCCACTGTTTGGACACCTTGGCACGGGACTCATGCTTCATTTATTAATCAATCTCAAGCAAATGCAGCCCTGCCCATTCATTGTCAAAACTCCTGCCTAACTGCTTCTCTGCATTATCTGGGCTGGGTGCGTCTTAGCATTAGGGACCTGGCCCAGTTAAATTCTTTCTAAGCTGTTGGGAGGAATTGGGGGGGAAGGTTGGGGAGGAGCAGAATGAGGGAAAACGAAGGAGGAAACAACCAATTGCCATCTTTTGGAAAGAAATTTATTTTATTTTTTTCTTTTTAAGTTAAGTTTAATCAATTAATTAAGAATATTTTTCCATGGTTACATGATTCATGTTCTTTCCCTCCCCTCCTCCTCCCCCCCCCATAGTCAATGAGCAATTCCACTGGGTTTTACATGTGTCATTGATCAAGACCTATTTCCATATTATTAATATTTGCACTAAAGTGATCATTTAGAGTCCCCTTTCCCAGTCATATCCCCATTAACCCATGTGATCAAGCAGTTGTTTTTCTTCTGTGTTTCTTCTCCCACAGTTCTTTCTCTTGATGAAAATTTTATTTTTTAAAAGATCCTCATTGAGGGGACGGAAGAGAGAGAGGGAGACAATTTGGATCTTATAATTTCAGAGAAACGTATGTTGAAAATGTAATTGGGAAAATAAAATGTCTGACTAAGAAAAAAATAAAAGTTCCTCATTAATCAAATGTTCTTTTATTCTTCATTATAAATTAGATGGTGAGATCCTTGAGGGCAGGGGCTGGGCTTTTGCCTTTCTTTCTTCTTTCCGGGCTTACTACAGTGTCTGACCGATAGCAGGCACTTCATAAATGCTTGACATTTAAATAAATAATTTATATAAGTAATGACTGACATTATTAGCCCATATTTGATATTTTAAATAATAAGAATGTGAACTACTGAGAGCATTAAATAAAAATCCAGCCTTATTCTAGTTGTTTTCAATATTTTTTTTTGTTTCTCCAGCAATCTTGGCAATTGGAAAGCTGTTGAATCATTTCAGAAAAAAGAAAATAGTATATGCTTCCAATAGGCATAGGTGTTCCTGCATTTTTGGATTGGTCTGATTTTCTAAAAGTTTTTTTAATCGATATTCACAGTAAAAGCAGAAAGTTGCTGTTCTTGAACACCATTATACAGTCAACTACCATGATCACCAAACAGGAAATTCAACAAAGACATGTATAGTGAAATAAAAAGGGGACCGGACTTGGAGCTTATGAGTTCAAATCCTGACTTTGCCACTTTACTAGCCATGTGACCAATTGGAAATCATGAGCTTGTTTTCTCATCTACAAAATGGAGATGATACTTGTACTACATGCTTCACAGGGATCTAAGCAGATTACCCTAAAAATGGGAATTATTCACTTTAAAAAATATGTAAATTTTGGCAATTGTATCTCAATATAATTAGTTTCCTTTGTAATCCTATATATTACATCATATGCATCTAAAAACATTCTTCTGAGAAGAGGTCCAGAGGCCACACAAAAAATTTTTAATAACTAACTTGTTCCCTAAAACCTTTATTTTTATACAAAGATGAAAAGAGGAAATGGGTAAAAATTTAAATTTAGGTTAAAAACTGAGAAAAAGAACCCATGTTCACCTTTACAAAAGGAGGTTGTATTTGGTAGAATATTCTCCCTAAGATATGATGGAAACCATACTGCTCTAGATTCTTGAACTAATAAACACCACAAAGCACTGGGAAATTTACTGTAGCAAATAATTCCACCCAGGCCGCCCTCCGGATCCACAGCAGGGAAGAGAAAGGAAGGGTGGGGAAGAAGCATATGGACTAGATCAGTGATTTTCAAACTGTGAGGCCAGTTTCTCTTCCAGGGGAAGCTCCAGTCAACACACCAAATGTCATTTTTGTGGAATACGGTTCCTGAGAACACTCCAAAGTCAAAAATCTCTATTTTACACGGAGCATCCTGAAAAGATTTCATTTCCAGGCAAGCCTCTAGGTAGAACTATTAATCAGTCACGACTGCCCTCCTCCGAACATACCTATCACCATTTTTCTCACTCCCACATTTTAGAGAAAGTTTTTGGTGAGGCCAAAGAAAGAATGATTCTTTTCCTCTCCAGGCAGAATGAAACCCGGTAACTCTTAAGTGGTTAACCTTAAAGTATTATATAAATGTCATTGTTGTAATTATTATCAGGGGTTGAAATGGGAACAGAAGGACAATTAATCCTCTCTAAATTTTACAAGCTAAGCATGAGGATTTCTGCTCTTTCATCCAGTGAACACATGGAGTTGGTGCTCCTGGGTTATAGAAGGAGATCTCTTTGTTATCCCAACATGGCGCACTCTACAGACAAAGATGCTTACAAGGGTCTTGGCATTCTTCTTAAAGCCCTCAATTTACAGACATCTCTCAACATTTAAACAAGGGTGAAGAGCTCAAGGAATATTCACTAAAGTAGACTAAAAACAGAAACAACTACCAAGAAACTCCCACAATTCTGGGTTTCTCTGAACCCTGTGTGTCCTTAACTCTTTCACATACTGAGCAGGGAGTGGCAGGAAACATCAGAAGAATTAAAGCAATTGGGAAACAAAGATCATTCCCACTGAGCCAATCACCCATCACTGAGCCAAGAAACAGCTGTTACTTTTTTTTTTTAAACATTGAAGTCAGCAATTCAGATCATGTGCTAAATGAATTTCTAGAAAAGCCAGAGATACTTCAGTTGTTTTGTTTTGTTTTTTTTATGTAACTCAAGGACCCCTGCTCAAAATCATGTCCAAGAGCCCTGCAAGTGTCTTCACCTGTTGTGTGCACCATGTTGAATAATATATTGAGTCTTCCACTTCATTGAGTATGCAATGAAAATAAAGATCTAATTTTTTTTCCCCTGTCCAAGTTCACAGATTCTCTTGAAATTGGTCCTTAGACACTTTAAGGGTCCATGGACTCCAAGTTAAGAACTCCTAGCCTAGAAGTAGCTCACAGAGAATTTACACACAAGCACAAATTCAAGAGGGATGGCCAGAATTCTAAGTTATAACATGGCTTTTTTATCAAAAGCTTTACTTACACATTTCAAAAGCACTGAGAAATTCAGTGTTTATTTAAAAAAAAAAAGAATTATCTCCTATTATTTCTTTGTGTCTCTCCTACATTAAGATATTTGTCCTACTGGTAACCCCTACCCAATTAGCCTTTCTTTTAAAAGGACTGCTAGGAAGTGGGACCCTATCACTGATATCCCAAGTGCTAGGAATAAAGATACCAGCAGGGACCTGCTGTTAGAAGACTAATAGCCACTATTCGCTAATCATCCTCATTCAAAGAGAAAATATTTTATCCAGGATAAACCTTGTCTAATTATCATGAGCTCCAAAAGAAGAAGAAAATCTCTGCCTCCTTTTCTCCAAGAGAAATGTTCACTATTGCAGATATATTGATAAAGGCATCCTCACTTTAGGGATTACAAAAATAACTAACTGAATAGGAGCTAAAGCCAGTCTGTGTTTCTTTTTTTTTCTTCTTCCTTCTTTCTCTCTCTCTTTCTTTCCTTCCTTCCTTCCTTCCTTCCTTCCTTCCTTCCTTCCTTCCTTCCTTCCTTCCTTCCTTCCTTCCTTCCTTCCTTCCTTCCTTCCTTCCTTCCTTCCTTCCTTCCTTCCTTCCTTCCTTCCTTTCTCTTTTTCTTCCTTCCTTCCTCTCTTTCTCTCTTTCTTTCTTTCTTTCTCTCTCTCTCAACTTTGTCTTTTAATCAACACTGTGTATTAGTTCCAAGGCAGAAGTGTGGTAAGGGTTAGGCAATGGAAGTTAAATGACTTGCCCAGGGCCACACAGCTAGGAAACATCTGAAGTCACATTTGAAACTAGGTCCTCCTTGGCTCTCAATCCACTGAGCCACTTAACTGCCTCCTGATTTGTTTCAAATATGTAAGACCCTCCCTAGACTAATATATGAGACTTTTGAGAGGCATCTGATTTCTATGTGAATTAAGATAATTAAATTATTCTCTTTTGAGATAATTATTTTATATAATTTATGTGTAAAGTATATATAATTTATATATTTACATGTAAGTTACATATAACATATAATTAGCTAATTATATTATAATAATGAAGATGATTAAATTAAGATAATTAAAAGGAAAATCTGAGATTTAAAATATCTAAAATAATCCAGGTCGGCCAAATACATAAAAGCAGCTTTGCCAAAAGCCACTTACTTGACTCTCCAGCCGTGGCTTCAGGAGGTCAGCTTTAACTCACTGTTCATTTTCAAAGTAAAGCTTGTTTAATTTTTGTCTTGCATAGAACAATGCTGAAGTGTTAAAAGAAGAAGGAAGGTATTAGAATCCTCTTTACCCTTGGGAGATTTTTTCTTTTCCTGTTTGCAACTTCTCCAGCTCGGAATACTTTCCACTCTGTTAAAGTGACAGGCAAAGTTGTATCCTTTGTGAGCTTTGAACGAAAATAGGCTTGGGAGTTCTTCAGATCCATAGTCTTTCGGTGGAGGAATGGGGGTTTGGGAGGAAGCTAAGAAAAAAAGGAGAAAGGTCATTGGTAAGGAGCATAAAGTTTGATAGATGCCCAAAGGATTCCATAAAATGTTATCTAATCTTTAAAATTTTCCAAGCCAAGAATGCTATAGTTTTTATTGGTGAAAAGAATCCCCGTGTTTCATAACCCTTGGGAAGTCTCCCGCAGTTCTACTGAGATCCCTTGTGTTGCAATTGAAGTATATTTTCAAAGATCCATGTCTTGTGGCCATGCATATTGTTGACGACCTTCCTAACCTTCTGGTTTGCTGAAAGAGATGACTCTGATATTTCTTACTAGTAGTCAATACGGCCAAATGTGTTCACATACCTTGGGTGGCTTAAAAGTATTTTTAGGAGGTGGCAGCCTCCATGTTGAGGGAGCCCTCCACACAGGTACAGGGGTTACTTTGATATCCTCATATGGATTTTCCTTGGCAGGATCTTGGGGAAAAAAAAAACAACCATGCAAAAATATACAGAAAATATAGTTAAAAGAAAGCAAAGTCAATATCAGTTCACTGGATATACGCAGAAACCTTCTGTTCTACTCTTCTGAGGGATTCCAGGCTTATAATCCAAGCAACTCCACTGAATCCTCTAAGCTACTCAGCATAGACAAGGGGATTCTGATAAACATTTAAGAACCAGCTTTGAGGGCTCGTTGGCAAACATCTACCAGCATACCCTTGCCCATAGGCATTTACTTCATTATAGCTCATAGGATCCAGTGGGGTTGCTTATACACATAAGCAATATTATGCAATGCATTCAAAGTATGCGCATATACAGATATCCTTTCCACATTGTAAGGGTAGGGGCGTAGCATCCCTGTGATCTGAAAAAAACTGCATAAAAATGTTTGGCTCTCCTGGCATATGGGAAAAGAAATCAGAACTTTTCTTTTTTCTTTTATGAGGTGTTTATAGTACATATATTTTCTGCATTTATGACTTACTACATTTTTAAAGATATCTCTATAATCCCAGGTTTTATGTTAACTTTTTACTTGTTTTAATTTTTTTTTAATTGCATACATTTATTGTACTAAATGATAAAATGTATTGATATTAAACAACACTATATATATATATATTTTTTTTAATGAATTCCTGAGTCTCTAAACTTTTTTCTGTGTTGTTTGCTGGCCTCATGTCATCTGCAGCTTCTATAAAACTTCTCCAAAATTCCCATTTAATTTCTTATGCTGACCCATGATCTACCATGGAAAAAGTCATGATGGGATACTTGTAGATATAATACATTTTATATATATTATATATGTATTTATTCATATACAATATACAAATTATGCACACATGTATATAATATACACATTTTATACATATACGACATGCACATTGAGAGGGCATATTTTAAAGTTTATTCTACATTATTGACATTTTTTCCATCCCTTTCTTAAGTCTTTTTTTTTTAATTTTTAAAAACCCTTACCTTCCGTCTTGGAGTCAATACAGTGTATTGGCTCCAAGGCAGAAGAATGAGTGGTAAGGACTAGGCAAAGGGGGTCAAGTGACTTGCCCAGGCAGGGTCACACAACTGGGACGTGTCTGAGGCCAGATTTGAACCTAGGACCTCCCATCTCTAGGCCTGACTCTCAATCCACTGAGCCACCCAGCTGCCCCCACTTTCTTAAGTCTTAAAAAAAACCCAACCCTTACCTTCTTTCTTAGAATTGATACTAAGTATTGGTTCAAAGGCAGAAGAGTAATAAGGACTAGACAACTAGGGTTAAGTGACATGCCCAGAATCACAAGGCTAGGAAGTGTCTGAGGCCAGACTGGGGCCCGGGACCTCCTGTCTCCAAAACTAGCTCTCTATCTGCTAAGCCATCTAACTGACCCCATTTTTTAAAGTCTTAAATCAACAAATCAACAAATCAAGCCTTGATTTATACTTTACCAATTTCCAAGAGGCCAATGCTCACCCTGAAATTTTAACAATCCCCTCTCCCAAGGCTGAATTTGACTTTATAGGGGATGATTCTGAGCTGTCTCCAGCACACTCCTTCTATAGATAAGTGTAAATGAAATAGTGTGCTAGATTTATCAACATTCTATTTGGGCAACCTACTAAGGCAGCTGTAAAAATAATACAGAGGGGCGAAAAATTACATTTGGGAGGCTGAGATTTTTTTCCTCTAGAACAAGGCGTAACTGATTGTGAAAGAAACCACCACCCTACAGTTAAAGGCTTCTCCAAATTCATACTTATTAAATGCAACCAGACGATTGTGGATACCTACAGATAATATCCTCATAGATATTGTCCTCTGATTGTGTGTAATAAAGTGCTGATCCAGAGTTTCCTCCAAGTTCTTCATGGATCTTAGGTGAGTTTCGATTCCGAAAGTGCTGGATATCCTCAAACTCAAAGGATTTCCTAAAGAAGACATATTTCCAAATAATTTCTTGCCTAAATCCCACCCTCTGTCAGTATGATAGAGATCAAAGAAAAAAGTGAAATTAATAAAATCAAGTTGGATAGCAAAAGTGTTTTCATTAGCACATAGTTATATATGATAGACTAAGCTAGCTAGGTACCTTGGGCATACTGTGAGAAAAAAATGCTAAACTTTTATAAAGCTTTTATTCAATCATATTTACTTTTTCTTTATAATAGTCCAAACCATGGTTTAAAAAAAGAAAATGGAATTAAGTTCTGAATGTTTCACAGAGTGGCCCCAAGTATGTGCTTCAGCTTCAGCTTCTTAGTTCAGAGCTTCTAGCCTATGCTGCTGCCCCTAAGCTAGTACATTAGTTAGTTCCTGTCCTTCCACTTTTTCCTGTTCTACTTATTTCTCTCAGGTAATTCATTGTCAGTGTGTTCAAAATAAGACTGTAACCAAAGGAAGGAAAATGGTACCATTTCTGTTGTGAAGAAGAAAAAGTAGTTCTATAACTCTTCAACTACTAAATGAAAATTCAGTATCACAGAGCCTCTGGATTGGAAGGGATGTTAGAAACCATCTAGTCTAATGCATAACACTTGTAATCAGTATTTATAAAATGACATGAGACAAACCTTTTAGATCGCCTTCTAATTTTTCCACCATATTTCTTTGTTTCAAGAACTGGAGCAGAAGGCACAGTAGCCTCTACAAACAATTTATCCAGTGGCTGCTTGTCCCAGTACTCTCTTCCACAGTTAATATTTTTAAGTGGCAAACCATCTGTTTCAGATAAATATCTGAATGTCCTACGAGGCTTTGGCAGAGGGTTTATAGAAGGACCAGCTTCTTGTCCCTCAGGGTCAGAGTAAACATTTTCTAAACTCTTGGTTATTCCATTTGGCTTATCCAGAACTCTGAAATCTAGTTCTTTCTCTGGTGAGCCACAGCTTTCTAAAGACAAATTCAAGACTTTATCTGGAGGAAGTGCTTCCATTTTCTTCCACAATACTCTTGAGGTATAAAAGTTTCCAGGAGGCAATGTATTCTCTGGATTCAAAACATCATCTTTACAGCTTTTGATTTGTTTGACCTGAGAACACACCCATTTGGTTTCTGCTTCATTGTTAAATAAACTTGAATCATATTCATGTCTCTCATTTTCATCCTCACTTTGATCATAATCTTTGACCTCTTCTTCTTCCCTCAGATCCAGTCCCAGATTTGGAGAGTATGGTTCCAACTTTTTACTCTTTCCTACAGAAGCAACTGTTGTCTTAGAAAAAACATCACGGTTACAATTATACCTAACTCCAAAGTCCCGCAGTTGCCTTTGTTCTGGATTCGAGCCACCATTAGTCCTTCCTTCCCACTGAGAGATCTTTTGTTTGATGTTCTTGCAATGGCTTCTTGAGAGTGTCTGGACAGCAGAACGGGAAAAACCAAGATCCATATTCCCTGTTGGGTGCATGTCAACTGACTGGATTTTCATAAAGCTTTCATTGCAGGAATTGGCAAACGGCTATTATCCTCTTCTCCTTCAGTTGTAATCCCAATGGTTGTATTATTTCCATTTCATCTGCAACCTGAAATGGCTTTAAAAAAATTCTTTTGTAGAAAAACCATGAGCTTAATCTGGAACAGTCCTATTCAAAAAGGAAAAGAAAAAATGATTATAAGTTCCCAGTTTTATGGTAAAGTACCGTAAAGTAAGTACTTTCATTAAAGTCCTACTATAATGATCGTGGCATAGAGGAGGCCTCTCATTGATTCTCTTCCAGCCCATCCTACCAAATTGGAAATGCCTCTAGTTTAGATCTGACTACCCAAGGTCAACTGTGCTTGTGGCCTTGGGCCTCGCTAAGCCACAAAGAGGCTAATCATCAAAAGGTATGTTGATAGCAAGTAAATGATTTTTGGCCACTGCAAATCATAAAGACCACCTACTATATTAACGTAATGGAAGGGGTAGACATACTGACAAATCACAGATCTTTGGGAATACTGAAGTACTTGCCACTAAATAGTATACTTGCTTTGCACATGTGAAAATGCCCCATTGGTTTATGAAATACTACAACTTCTAAAAGATATCCTTTGAAAGAGGGTAATATACAGTGTTATGAAAACCTTACCTCTGGTATTCCCCAAAATATTGAATGTAGCTCAGCATTAATTAAAAGAATGAAAGGTCTTTGTAACTTATCTATGCTTCTGCACTTATTGCACATCATTGGTTATTTGCTTCTGTGATATTTTCCCCTAATGTAAACCTCATAGGGGTGGGAACATGTCTTACTTATCTTTGCATCTCTTCTAGCACCTAGCATAGTGCTTTGTATCTGTATTAAGGGTTGTCGAATAAATGAAATTTTAATTTTCTGAAACACGGAAGTGCCTTCCCCCCGAAAGAGGTCAGTCATAAAAATCTCCCACAATTAATTTCATCTACAACTTTTTTTTTCTCATAAAGGTTTTCACAGCATCCTAAAAATGAGCCTTAGAGTCATTTTGATCATTTTACATGAGAGCTAACAAAACCCAGAGGTTAAACTTCTAAGTAGAGGACTCAGTCCCAGCTATTATACCCAGGAAAGAAAAAAAAAAACAGCTATAAAAAAGTATATCTTAGTGAATGAAAGATTGGGGAGGGAAATACAGCATTTATTAAGCACCTACTGTGTGCCAAGTACTATGTTAAGCACTTTATAAATATTATCTCCTGTGATCCTCACAATAGCCCTTTGAGATAGGTGCAGTGTTTATCTCTATCTTATAGTTGAAGAAATTGAGGCAAACAGAAGTTGTCATAATAGTAAGTAATAATATTTATTGTTATAAATAACTATTTAAATTTAAATAAATAAAACTTTAAAAGTGCTAGGTATTGAGCTAAGTGCTTTATAAATATTATCTCATTTGAACCTCCCAACAACCCTGGGAGGGAGATGCTATTACTATCCCCACTTTACAAATGAGAAAACTGAGGCAAACGGGGGTTAGATGACTTGCCTAGCAGGGGAATGTAAGTGAATCAGGCTGCCTCTAAACACAGGTTCTTCCTGACTCTAGGACTACTAACTCTGACCAATGGACCACCTGGTGGCCTAGGAAAAGAGTTGAATAGGAGAAAGATTGTTGTTATGAAGCTTAGAGATCTAGGTCCAAGTTTTGGCTTCCCCACTTGGGCAAATCATATAACCTCTGAGAGGTTCAATTTTCTCATCTGTAAAGTAGATATAATGATAATACTTGTGCTCCCAACCTTTATAAATCTTATGTATGGTGTTATAAATGTCAACTCTTATTTTAGGAAAACAATTTAGATTGCAGGGTCTTGTCAAGTTCTTTTTGGAATTTCTCCATTTTTTCATCCTCTGTTACAGCTATCGGTACCTCTCCACCATCTCCCTTCTCCAAGTGACTATTTATTTATTTTTGAACCTATTGGCTTTCCTGCCTCCCCTCACCCCTTCCCCAGTAGGACACAAGTTTTTTTTTTAATTTAATTAATTTAGACTATTTTCCCATGGTTACATGATTTATAGAACACAAGGTTTTTTTTTTTAATTAATTAATTAATTTAATTTAGACTATTTTCCCATAGAACACAAGTTGTTTTTTAATTAATGAATTAATTTAATTTAGACTATTTTCCCATTTTCTCATATAATTAATTTAATTTAGACTATTTAATTAGACTATTTCCCGTAAATAAAATTAATTTAATTTAGACTATAGAACACAAGTTTCTTTAGGGCAGGAACTGTTTTCACTTTTGTCTTTCCATTCCCAGCACCTTGTACCTAGCAGGTGTTTAATAAATACTTGTTGACTTGATTTGATAGACAATACATAAATTGAAAGTGTGGAACCAGCAGAGAAGGAGCCAGTTTGGAAACGGGCTGGATGGCACCAGCTGCCCCTCTTGGTTTCCCCTTCTATGTTCAGGTCACTCTAATCTACAATAAAGTCCCATCGCAGTCTTGCCACCAGGGTGGCCTATATAGATATAGACAGAGTGCTCATTAACAGTCTTTCTGTGTCCCAAACCTGAACTTCTCCCCACACTGCCACCACACCCAGGACCCAAAACAGCAAACGAGGCAGAAAAAGAATACTTACAGCCACTGTCTCACATGCCTTCCTTTCACACAGAGGTCTCACTCAGTCAGGCCCATTAGCCGTTTCCTCACATGTAGGATTTGGCTGAAAACTTTCCCCTCCATCCTGAATGAGGTCCTGAGCTCAAGTTCTACTGTGTGCGACTTAAAATAGCAACTGACTCAAAACTTCCTGAGCCACGGGTCATCCTTCCTTGAGCTTTGTCTGTGTGGCCTTGATTAACGGGCAGGAAAGCATCCTGGCCTCCCTTGTCACTGCAGCTGACCATAATTGATAAAAAGAACACAAAAACCCACTTGTCATTTCATAGGCACAGCCAGTGCGGATGGGAAGGAATTGGAATCGACTTTCCTGTAACCCATGCAGAGAAGCCTGCAGGGAAGATGGCGCATGGCTTGGGGGAAGATAGAACCATGTGGTGAGAAGAGGGCATGGAACAGTTGCACCAGGGTGCAGTGGCCACACAGTTCAGCTCCTTTGTTCTAGTTGTTTTTTGTTGGGCTGCTTTTGGAAACGAGATTTTTCTTCCCCACCTTTCAAAATCTAATAGATGAGCATTTTCCCTTTTATGGATTATGAGGTTTTTTTTAAAACCCTTACCTTCTGTTTTTGAATCAATAGTCTATTGGTTTCATGTCAGAAGAGCAGTAAAGGCTAGGCAATGGGGGTTAAGTGACTTGTCCAGGGTCACACAGCTAGGAAGTATCTGAGGCCATATTTGAACCCAGGTCTCTGGCTCTGACTCTCAATCCACCTAGCTGCCCCCTTGGTTTTTAGCTATAAAATGAGATTCCTGCTTCTCAATTTTTTCTCAGTTGATTTCCAGTCATTTAAATAAAAGTTAGATGGAGCCTAGCAATAAGTCTCTAAAATAATAAATTTATTTAAGTATCTCTTAGAATGAAACCAGATCACATGAGTTTTTTAAAAAATCATATTTTCAGGGGGGCAGTTGGGTGGCTCAGTGGATAGAGAGCCATGCCTAAAGATGGGAAGTCCTGAGTTCAAAACTGGCCTTAGATGCTTCCTATCTATGTGATCCTGGGCAAGTCACTGAACCCCCATTGCCTAGCCCTTTTCACTCTTCTGCCTTGGAACTAATATACAGTATTGATTCTAAAATGGAAGGTAAAGGTTTTAAAAAATTATATTTTCGGATCAATTCTGTTCTGCAAGATAATTCTATTTATAAGCTAGGAACTTACTGAGTGAAGTTTGGATTAATCAATTACTCAACCATAATTTATTAAGTACTAACAATGTTTTACTTGGTGGGCTAAGCAAATGGAGGTTAAAAAAGAAAAAAAAAGATAAAACAGATCCTTCCTTCAAGGAGTTTACATTCTAGGGGGGAAACTATGTTATACCAAATTATATACAAAATGTAAACAAAGCAGACACAAGGATTCTTGAAAGAGAATTCAAGAGGAGCAGCCACAAAGGCTTCTGGAAGAAGGTAACATGAGCTGGTTCTTGGAGGTAGCCAGACGAGGGTGGAGGTAAGGAGGGATGCGTTCTAGGCATGGGGTTCTGGGTGAGGAACAGGAAGAAGACAATTGACTGGATGATGGGATATATGGAAAACATTATACCATAAAAACAGAAAGGAAGCATAGAGCTAGCTGATGAAAAGCTGTGAATGCCAAACAGGGGAATTCATAATTGACTTAGACAAATTTGATTTATCAAACTGACATTTTATGACATAATGATGTATGACATAATGCCAAAAACTGATATAATTGATTAGACAAAAAAGGGAGTTTGGGGGATTTAATGAATAGAGGAGTAATAAAATCAGATCTGTGCATTAGGAAAATAATTTTAGTAACTGTGTGGATGTGAGCAATGGATAGAACGCCAGGGTGGAAGTCAGAAAGACTTCTGAGTTTAAATCTGCTGTCAGACACTAGCTAGTAGTTTTTTTTTCAAACTAAACTATATAATATTTATTGGTACATGAGGGCAACTCCATGGCTAAACAAGAACTCAGACTACTTAGTACAAAAAAGAATATTAAATATATATATATATATATAAAATATAAACATATAATATTATATAAATATATATTTTACAATATTTTTTTCAGAAGACACAGAGGTAAGAGGCCAATTATTAAAATAGGATGCAAATATTATATAAAATGTGAACTTTATTTAAAAAGGTAGTATTTTCATTTACAATTCTTTCATGCCCATTGAAAATGAGAACTCAAATGTCTTGAATGATCTTGGGCAAATCATTTAACCCTACTTGTTTCAGTTTTCTCATGCTGTAAAATGGCAAACACTCCAGTATCTTTGCCAAGAAAACCTTCCATGGATCACGAAGAGTCAGATACAAGAGAAAAAGCAACTGAACAAATCAATGTGGTTTGGAAGAGGTGAGAGTCTGGGAAGACCATTTGAAAGTTATGGTGAGAGATGACGAGAGCCTCATCGAGAGTGGTAGCTATGTGACTAGAGACAGGTGGATAGATATGGAAGAAAAAGGGGCAGGATTTGGCAACTGAATAGATATTGTGGGATGAACAAGAGTAAGGAGCTAAAGATGATGCTGAGGCTACAAACTTGGGTATCAGGGAAGATGGTAGAATCCTCAACAGTAAGAATTTTTTTTTTTAGCCAACTTACAATTTTACTGGTATAGGGAATTTCCAGGGAGGAAACTCTTCACTAATGCATAATGATACTTTCTTTGCAATTTTTAATCTTATAGGGCTGTCCCTTAGAAAACCCCTCAAAAGAGAGGGAGGCACTGAGGGGAGAGATAGCGAGTTCTGTTTTGGACATGTTCGTTTAACATGTCTACTTGATTCCTGGTTTGAAAGAGAAAAAGGTGATGTATGAGACTGAAGCTCAGGGCTGGGATATAGAGATCTCTGAGTCATTTGTACAGGGATGGTCATTAAACCCCTACAGGAGCTGATGAGCTCATGGAGACAAAAAAAAAAGGAAACTCATAGTCGAAGATGATTCAGCAAATTTCATTTTTCTCCTTTATTTACCTACACCACTGTTTGAGGAATGGGATTTCAGTTTCTCTCATTGTCACTTAAATTCAAGAGTTGTACTTTTTCAACTGAACAATAAAGTAGCCACCCTCTTTATTTCATTGTATTAGGCGCTGGGGTCAGAGTGATAAAACAACACAAAATGGCACCATTCCTGCCCTTAAGAAATCTCCAATCTAAGATAATTCTGAAGCCATAGAATTGGTAAATATTGGTTTATTTCAACAGTTATGGCGAACCTCTCTCTGAGCACTTGGCTTCCCTCTCCTCCACCCCTCCAGAGTTCATTACTAGAAAGGTAGAGGGATTCTAGTAGAGCTGCTCCCCTCCTCCTCTCCACAGTGCCTGAGGGCAATTTTCCCCATCCTCTGCCCCTCTGCCCAGAAGCCAATGGAAGCACAGAGAGAGTAAGGTGGGCAGCTCACAGGTGGCAGAGCTGGAGGGGAGCAGAGAGCTGGGGCCACTGCCCTCCCCCTCTCTACACTTGCTGAGGACATTCCTCATTTCACCATCCCAGCAGCCCAATGGCTTCCTCCCTCCCCTGTGTGAGTTAAGGGTAGGGCAGGGTGCACCCAACACCCTCGATGAGGGGGAGGAGCAGGGCATACCATCTTGGGGGAGGGCCAGCATGGCACTCAGTCTGGGGGGTGGGAAGGGGGCGGAACCTGGCACTCCATCTCTAAAAGGTTTACTATCTCTGGTCTAGGGTATGGGTGAGCATTTACTTCAGTAACATATGAAATGTTAGCAAAGAGAAGGGAAAAATAGCCAATTTCCCACATGATGATCTTGCAATGTAGTGAAAATAAAACATGCATGTAAAATTACTTGAAAATATTAATAAATAACAAATCAAGAAATGTGAAATGACCTAGGAAAAAAGCCGAGTGTAGGAACACTAGAGGCATGTAGAAAATGACTGTCAAGATTCAAAAGGCTGGAGAGAATGCTGGGCAGAATTTTTAGACAAGACTAAATAGGGATGAATGTAAAACTTACATTCACTTTTGAATGTAACTTCAGGCTGTAATCCTGGGCAAGCTACTTAAACTTTGTTGCCTAGCCTTTACCTCTCTTCTGCCTTGGAACCAATAAACAGAATTGATTCCAAGATAATGGAAGGTAAGGGTTTTTAAAAAAGAAAGAGAGGGGACAGCTGGGTAGTTCAGTGGATTGAGAGCTAGGCCTAGAGATGGGAGGTCCTAGGTTCAAATCTGGCCTCAGACACTTCCCAGTTGTATGACCCTAGGCAAGTCACTTGACCCCCATTGCCTAGCCCTTACCACTCTTCTGCCTTGGAACCGATACATAGAATTGATTCTAAGATGGAAGGTAAGGGTTTAAAAAAAAAGAAAGAGAAGGTTAGGAAAGAGAGAGAGAGAGAGAGAGAGAGACAGACAGACAGACAGACAGACAGACAGACAGGGAGACAGAAACAGAGAGTGAGAGACAGAGAAAGATAGACAGAGACAGAGAAAGGAAAAGAGAGAATGAGGAAGAGAGAAAGAAGGAAGGAAAGAAAAGAGAAAGAAAAGGGAGAAAAGATAAAAAGAAAGAAGGAAAGAAAGAGAAAACGACAGGAAGAAAGAGAAAGAAAGAAAAGAAAGAGAAAAAGAAAATGAGGAGGAAAGAAAAAAGAAAGGATGAAAGAAAGAAAAGAAGGAGGGAGGAAGAAAGAAAAAGAAAGGAAGGAAGAGAAAGAAAGAAAAGAAAGGGAGGAAGAAATAAAGAAGGAAAAAAAGGAAGAAAATTAAGAGAAAGGAAGGAAGGAAGAACAGGGACAGCTAGATGGCTGAGTAGATAAAAATCCAGGCCTAGAGACAGAAGTTCTTCCTTGGAACTGATACTTAGTATTGATTCTACGATAGGAGGTAAAGATTTAAACACACACACACACACACAGGAAAAATTAATTCCATCAAGAAGAGAGGGAGGAAATGTGGCTAACCATCAGTACATCTAAAAGAAAAAGTAGGATTTTTTTTTTTTTAAACTGGACTCCCAAGTGAGCTCGGTGAGTCATCAGTGGAGGTGGAATCCAAAAAAAGCAAATGCCATATGAGAGGCCTAGTTATGTCCAGCCCAGTGAGGTGACAGTATGTTGTACTCTGATCTGGTCCTGCTGCATCCGGACTTCCGGGTGACACATTAGAGAAAGGATGAGCTGCCCACAGGGCCATAATTAGGAATGAGTTCTTCTGGGAAAATGGCAGAGTGAGGTCGGCAATGGGTGGGTGTAGAGGCAAAGGGGCAGTCAGAGGGCAGTCCAGCTGTGAGTGCTGCCCTACAAGGATGTCAGAGTTGGGGTGCACTATAGAAAAGCAGCCCTGAGAGAGTCACTGCGTGTCTATGGTACCCTAAACCCCAGAAATGCCTCCTTTGCTGAATGGACTTAAGAGCTGGCAGCTACCAAAGGGAGGAAGAGAGGGACAAAGCCCCACTCCACCTGAACTAAGTTTTGTTATTTTGATGATAGGGAGGAGTCCTGCCATTGGGCTGGGGTGAGGTGGAGGGGGCAGCTCAGAATTTAAATCTGGTCTCAGACACCTCCTAGCTGGGTGATCCTGGGCAAAGTGAAGAACCTGGCACCCAGAGTATGTACTTTGTAAGTGTTAATACTTATTATTGTCAAATTTCTCTGATGCCATCTCAATAATGTTTCTCTACTCCCTCAGCCACCACCCTACTTTAAGCACTCATCACCTCTTGCCTAGATTATTGCGACAGCCTTCTCATTGTTCTCTCTCCAGCCAGTCTCTCCTCTTTTCCAATTCACTGTCCACACAAGTACTAAATTATTCCCAAAATGCAGCTCTAACAATTTCACTTACGAATTCAAGAAGCTTCAGTCAAATCTGGTCTCAGATACTTCCTAGCTATGTGTGACCCTGGACAAGTCACTTAACAACCCTATTGCCCAGCCCTTACCACCTTTCTGCCTGAGAACTGATACTTGCATCCATCTAAGATGGGGAAGGGGAAGGGGAAGGGGAAGGGGAAGGGGAAGGGGAAGGGGAAGGGGAAGGGGAAGGGGAAGGGGAAGGGGAAGGGGAAGGGGAAGGGGAAGGGGAAGGAGAAGGGGAAGGGGAAGGGGAAGGGGAGGGGAGGGAAGGGGAGGGGAGGGGAGGGGAGGGGAGGAGAGGAGAGGAGAGGAGAGGAGAGGAGAGGAGAGGAGAGGAGAGGAGAAAAGAAAAAAGACACTTCAATGGATTCCTATTGCTTTTAAGATCAAATGTAAATGTCTGTCCTTGAAAAACTTTTACGATCTGGTTACAGCCAGACCAATAACTCATTAGTCCCCTTTATATATACTCATATGTTCTAGTTAAACTGCCCTAATAGATGTTCCCTGTCTGCTACATCCTCCTCCTGCCATGTCTTTATAGAGGCTGATTTCCAAGTCTGGAGTGCTTTTCTCCCCCCATCTCTCATTCATGGAACCCCTCGTTCCCATCAAAGTCTAGTTCATGCCTCCTCCTACAAGAGGCTTTTCCCAAGTTCCCCCTTGATTATTACTTTCCCTCTCCAACCCCAAATATAATATAATGATAAAATAAAAGGATTTGTTCATCTGTGTACACATTGCTTCTGTCCCCACAAGAATGTAAACTTCTTGAGGGCAGGACCTGCTTTCATTTTTGACTCTCCTTGAGCACCAAGCGCCTAGTATGGGTTGATTGACTGATAAATGCTTATTGAATTGGATTTAGTGCAGTTTTGGGAATGTGGTTTTAATGACCAACTGCAGAGGGCTGAGGAAATAAATACTTATGGTAGGTTAAAAATGCCCATTCTAAAAGTTTAGCTATGAGAAGAAAATAGAAATAGTGGTTAGATGGGTTCACAGGGTTGAGTAAAAGGCCCCCTCTGCCCCCCAGAACTATGGAGACCTGAGAACGTTTATTTGTCCTTTTTATTGTCATGCAAAACACACTTCCAAATTGGTCACTGTTGTAAGAGAACACTCATACAGAGCCCAAACCCCCAAACCAAAACTGTAAATACACTGATGTGAAAAGGCAAATCCAACAGTTCTTTCTCTGGACTGAGAATGTTTAAAAGGAAACTGAAAGGAGGCAATGGGGACGTTAAACCATTATTGAGGAAAGGGCTTCTGGAGCAGAAGTAGAAGAATTCTCGAGTTTCACAAGAATAAGTCAGACTAATTTCTTTTTCTTTTTTTTTTAATTTGCAGGGGAGATTTATTTTATTTTTTCCCATTTGAATAAGTTTATTTAGTCAATTTAGAACATTATTTCTTGGTTACAATAATCACATTATTTCCCTCCCTCCCCTCCACCCTCAGACTAATTTCACTTCCTTTTTGGACAAGGTTACTGTACTGGTAGGACAAGAGAATGTCACAGACAAGACATCTATCATAGACCTGGATTTGCTAAGGTATTTCACCAAATCATCCATGATGTTCCTATGGACAAGGAAGAGATATGGATATATTATGGATATATTTATCTATCTATATCTTCCTTCCTTCCTTCTCTCTTTTTGCTTTCTTCCTTTGTATCTCTCTCTCTCTCTCTCTCTCTCTCTCTCTCTCTCTCTCTCTCTCTCTCTCTCTCTCTCTCTCTCTCTCTCTCTCTCTCTCTCTCCCCCCTTCCATCTTAGAATCAATACCATGTATTGGTTCCAAATCAGAAGAGCAGTAAGGACTGGGCAGTAGGGGTTAAGTAATTTGCCTAGGGCTGCTAGGAACTGTCTGAGGTCACATTTGAACCCAGGAAATCTTTTCTCTAAGCCTGGCTCTCTGTCTCCTGAGCCACCCAGTTGCCCCTTTCAGACAACAACTCTGGAATCAGTTCCCTTCTCTCTGCTCACAGAGTCATCCCCCCCCAATTAGGTTCTTATTACTGCTCATATGAACTTTTCAATGGTCTCAGCCTCATTTTTTTCACCTTTATTAGATAGAATTTCACCCTTATTTTATCTTTTTAAAATGTATAGACTTAAAGTTTTACAATGTAATAATTAGTTCAATAATTTTTGGGGTTTTTTTCACTCATTTTACTTATGCCTGACTCTTTGTGACCCCATTTGGGGTTTTCTTGGCAAAGATACTGGAATAGTTTGCCATTTCCTTCTCCAGCTCATTTGACAGATGAGGAAACTGAAGCAAACAGGGCTAAGTGACTTGCCCAGGGTCACACAGACAGTGAGCATCTGAGGCTGGACTTGAACTCAGGAACTGATTTTTGATTCCAAGCTCAGTATTCTATCCATTACACCACCTCATTAGACTCATGAAATGAATAAAGGGAGTTCAAAACAATAAAATTTAATATTGTCAGGACTGTGGGTAACAGGAATGTTATTATATTACTGGTGGAGCTATGAACTCAGTTTAACAAGCATTTATTATGGAGTCATAGAGATTGAGAGTTCGAAGAGGTCTTAGAGGTCACATGCTCTAATTTCTTAATTTTATAGAAGAGGAAATCCAGGCCTAGAGGGGCTAAGTGATTTATTCACAGTCATAAGTGGTATGACATGGCCAGAGTTTGAACTCAGGACCTCTTTTCTGTAGTCCAATATGTTTTTCCCTATACCACTAATTTATTTATATATATATTATTATATATTATAGAATTATATATACATTTATATATACATTTAATATAAATATCTTAAAAACATATATCAATATACAAATATATAAATATACATACATACTATATATATATATATATATATATATATATATATATATACACACACATTTAATTTGCTTATTACCAACTTTATAGCACATCCTTTGACCCAGAGATTCTACTGCTATGCCCAGACCCCAAGGAGATCAAAAACAGAAAATTCCCATATATGCCAAAATATTTTATAGCAACACTTTTTTGTAGTAACAAAGACTGGAAACAAAGTAGATGTTTATCTCTTGGGTGTTGTGGCCTCAAATGAGATGATGCATGTAAAAGCACTTTACAAACCTTAAAGACCTACATAAATACCAGTAATTGCTGTTACCATCCTGCTGCCACAGAATCCTCCTGTCTGGTGAAACCCTTATTTCCCAAGCTTTCTACTGCATTATTGCAGACCTCAAGCCATGCATACAAGAATGTGCTGGTAAATATTTAACAACCTGTCTCTGCATTGTTAACATTTTCTTATATTTAGACAATCAACAAAACAGTAAATCAAGCTCTGATTTGCAGCCAGTTGCTGATTTCTGAGGTGCAAATGCTCACACTAAAAATTAACAATTGGGCTTGAGCTTTGCTGAGCTGGCTCCAACACCCATGACTATTACTGGGCTATAAGAAACAATGAATATGAAGAATCTGAGAAGCAGAGGTAAATAAATGTACGTGAATTGATGCAAAGTAAGCAGAAACAAGAAAACAGTGTATACAACAACAACACAATGTACGTTGAAATGAAACAAAACCCCTCAGAAGAAACAAAAAATCTACTTCTCGCCCCTTTTTCTTTTTCATTTTTTTAAACATAGATTGGACATGAAGAGACCATAGATGTAGAACACTACATTTATTACCTGATGTGTTTGTGAGAAGGGGTGACTTTTTGGATAATTACTGGAGGAAGAATATTTTTGGGACTGAAGGCAGTATAAAAATAAAAGAAACCAATAAAAATTTTAAAACTTAAAAATGCCAGAAAGAAAGAAAAAAAAGGATGAAATAAAAGAAAACGCAAGGAAGGAAGACAGTAGCAACAGAACTTTATATAATGGGGGATTATCCCAAGGACAGAACTTTTCTTCTTGGTTCTTTTAAGCATATGAGAATTTGGGGTTTAGACTTGTGGTGACCCAATGCTAGGAGGGGCTGGTATTTTGATATGGCATACCAGCACATAGTAGGCATTTAATAAATATTAATTAATTGATTGACTGACTGACATGGCAAGCCATGAGTAGTTCCTTGGTTCTCCTCCTGCCTCATTCTAGCAGTGGAGATGGGGTATTTCAATTAAAGACTCAAAGATTCAGTTAAAGTTAAAAGTAGAAACCACTTCTGGCTCAATTTCTTGACTTCAGCTCTCCTGTTTGGCAAGTAGTAAGCTTTATCCCTAAACTCCCTATGAGGAGGGTAGAAAAATGAGTGTCCTTTCTCCCCATACCCAACACTTTTCCCCTTATAGAACATGAATTTAACCTTTTGAGCTTACATCTGGAGCAATGGCTGCCCTTTCTGCCCTTCCTAATTTATCAACCAAGCATTAACCTCAAGGTCCAGGTTTGGAGGGATGAGGAGACCCTGGAAACTTCTCTAGTGCTCTTGGAGAATAAAGTCATCAATGAGAGAGCTGGTCTACACCTACCTATTTTATCAGCAGACATGTTCTAGAAGTTGTTTGGATAGTGCAGAGCCCAAGTGAAATATAAAACACCTGCTTTATTTCTGATGAGATTTGAGTACCAGCCTCTCAGTAGGTTATAGCAGTAGTTATAAGTTACTGAATCCCATTTAAAACTTTTGTTAATGCACAGTGAGAGTCTTTCATGTTCAGCTTTCCTTTTATGGATAGTAATAGTTGCCTATCCATCCTTCCTCCTTCCTTTCCTTCATCTATCTATCTATCTATCTATCTATCTATCTATCTATCTTTCTTTCTTTCTTTCTTTTTTCTTTCTCTCTCTTTCCCTCCCTCTTCTTTCTCTCTTTCCCTCCCTCTTCTTTCTCTCTCTCTTTCCCTCCCTCCCTTTTCTTTCTTTCTCTCTCTTTCCCTCCCTCCCTTTTCTCTTTCTTTCTTTCTTTCTTTCTTTCTTTCTTTCTTTCTTTCTTTCTTTCTTTCTTTCTTTCTTTCTTTCTTTCTCTTTCTTTCTTTCTTTTTCTTTCTTTCTTTCTTTCTTTCTTTTTCTTTCTCTTTCTTTCTTTCTTCCTTCCTTCCTTCCTTCCTTCCTTCCTTCCTTCCTTCCTTCCTTATTTCATTTAAAAATTTTTATTGATTTATTTTTATATTACCTTCAGTTCCAAATGTATTCTTCATCCATTAAATATCCAAAAAGCCATCTTTTCTAACAAAAGGGTTTTTAAACAGGAAGGAAAAAAAGGTATTTCAACAAAACAAACCAATACGTCAATTAGGTCTGATAATAAATGTAGTGTTCCACAACCATAGACATCTTTCACCATTTAGTCTCTGCAAAAATGGGAGAGAAGTATAGTTCCTTCCTTCCTTTCTTCAAAAACCTTATCTTCTGTCTTAGAATCAATACAAGTGTCAGTTCCAATGCAGGAGAACAGTAAGAACTAGGCAATGGGGGTTAAATGACTAGCCCAGGGTCACATAGTTAGGAAGCATCTGAGACTACATTTGAATATAGGACCTCCCTTCTCCAGACCTAACAGCCTACCCACCTGGCTGTCCCTGAAGGCAATACCAAGTAAAGAGGCAAGGTACCCAAGAATGTAACACCTGTCAAAAGGCAAAATGAGTTGGTTTCCCAAAGGCCATCCTAGTGACACTTTAATCTGTACAAATGAATGGAGACATAACTCTTCATTGGCTAACAGCCCTAAGCCCTCTTGTAATGGTGTAGACTTCTGAGAAAGAGAACACGAAACAGAAAGGGAGGTTCAAGAGAGACAAGCAAGAGAGAGAGGCAAGGCATGGACTTTTGAATGAAGGATGGAAGATCTCCCTGGAGTCACAAAATATAGGGAAACCAGCATCTCCCTGCTACATGCCCCTTGATTCCCTAGTACCTATACCCTTTGCATTATTTTATCTTGTTCCAGAGCATACATTTCTTTTACTCTTGGGTATTCTTTTATCTACTCTCATCCATTGAACTCCTTAAATTTCTCTTTACTATTTACTCTACTCAGTGGGCTTATTCATTCTCCAATTGTGTATACCAAGAGTTTTGTGGGAGAGAGGTAAACTGGTGAGAGAAAGCGATTACCTTCCCCTTTAGAATGACCAAGGAAAGTAAAATTTATTCTGAACCCCTAAAAAAAGCACTTTATCTTCCTAGACTATAGATATATTGAGGTGTAATAGATAATTCTAGTCAACAGCCCTCCTCAATCTCAGAGAATGAAGGAGTGAATGTCCAGTCATTGCTCTTGAATGGCACAAATTTGTAAAAATATCCCTTAGAGAGAGGGTGGGTCAGATCGCAGATCATGTCTCTCTAAATATATCTGTGACACACAGGTCAGCCCCTCTGTATTATAGGATCCATCCATCTATATTCTTTATAAGACTTCGAATCAGGATAGTCCAATATAATAATATCACACTTAGAATAAAGCACTTTTTGATTGAGAACAATCATCCCTAGAAAAGAAGTACCAAGGGCTAAATGGGCAAAGACTTATTTTAAGTATTAAAATGAATTCAAAGTTTTTATTAAAAAGAATATATTTAAAACAATAATATTTCCAGCAAAGGCTTTTTTCTGTTTCTCTCTTCTCTACAAACTCTAGGCAAGGAAGTAAAGGAAGTTACACAGTGGGGCATAAAAGGGCTTTCTTGAGATTCTACTCACTTCCATTAATTTTGTCTAGTATTCTTCTGAAACATACATTTACGTAAGGAAAATACCAGGCGCAGTTCATCATTGTTGACTATTTATAAAACTCAGTGAAAGGATACCCTTCTAGGTAAAAAGAGCCTTGAAGTTTGTTCAACAGTTAATCAAAACCAAGCTCAGTCCATTCTAAGCATGTATAAACATCACAATCGGGTTCTCTCTAGGAGGCAGAAACAACCCTAAAAATTAATTTCTAAACCAAACTTCACATCATCAGAGAAAGTTTCTACCCTGATAACCCATTGCTTAGCATCCTTCTTGAGTTGATCCAATGAATATTTAGCATAGGAAGGGAAAAACGAAATATTCAATATCCCAAAGTGAAAGGTAAATAAACTTTTCAATTAAAAAAATAAACTTTTATTGACATCTTTTTATATCACTGTAGTTCCCCCTAGTATCCTTCCCCTTCTTTCTCCCAGAGATCCATTCCATGTAATAAGGTATATTTTTGAAGACATAAAAAGAAAAGGAAAAAATCAACATAACTGATTAATTTCTCAAAAAAGCCTGAAAATATATGCAATGTACTACAATTGTGGACCTTCTCACATCTACAAAGGGAGGAGAGAGGGCATATTCTTCTGTTTTCTTATGAGTCGTGCTTGTTCCTTGTAATTTTGCAACATTTGCTTCTAATTTTTTTGTTGTTGCAATTCTTTCCATTTTCATTATTGTCGTCATTGGATATATTGTCTTCTTGGCTCTGCTCACTTCACTCTGAATCATTTCCTCAGGTCTTTCAATGCTTTTCTCTATTCATCACATTTGTCATTTCTTAGAGTACAGTAACATTCCATTTCATTCATGAGCCAGTTATTCCCCAGTTGATGGGCATCAACTTTGTTTCCAATTGTTTGCTATCACCAAAGTGCTGCTAGAAATACTTTGAAACTTTTAGACTTTAGATGACTCCGATTTGTTCATTTTACATGGTATAATTAATGTTAATGAAAAGTCTATTCACAATCGGGGGAACTTCATTAAAAGCTAACGAATGTGATGATCAACTACAATATGATTTCACTTTATCAAAGCCTCAGAGTACTACAAGCATTTTTCAATGCAAAAATAAATAAATAAAATGCCAATAGGACTTCACTTTTTGAAGCCAAGGGTACAGGAGAAAATGATGCCAATGTTATTGTAAGAATTAAATTAAAATTAAAAATTTAAATTAAATTTCACTGCTTAGGTCAAGCCCACTCAATGTACTAGAGACGTTCTTTGTACCTTGGGTTAATGAACTCATCAGCACCAGTATTTGTGATTGCATATGCATGGATGATCTGATGCTAAAAAGTAGAGACCAAAACAATGAGTCTAACCTTTCATAGGATATTTTTTTATTCTGCTTTCTAATATATTATTTAGATATATTATAACATGAAATTTAACATTTATATATATATATATATGACAGTGAGTAAACATTTATTTTTTAATTTAAAAATTTACTAATAGAATTAATTTTTAGATATCCCCATCCCTCCTTCCCCTTCCGAAGCCATAGAAAGCATCATCTGGCAAACAGATATTTAAATATAGATTATGTCTTTCATGTTTTTGCTTTTCAGTTCATTTGTGGGAAGTGAACATTCATAAGTTATCCTTCAATTAACTGTCACTGTATATAATATTTTCTTGCTTATACTCATTTCACTCTTTATTGTTTCATGTTATTCTTTGTAAGTTTTTTAAAAATCAAAATTTTTAATTAAAAAAATTAATGCAGTAGCATTCCATAACAATTATATGCCACAAAAATTATCTGACAAAATAGAACCACATGCCCAAGCTAATCTACCTGATCAAAAGGGTCTGCTCCACCAAAGCCACCACAGGAAGGAAAGAGAGCTAGACATGGAACTCCACCCAATTTATATCCTGTCTACATCAGTGTATAACAACGGGAAGTGAGTGGGGTTCTGGGAATTGTAGTTTTTGCTGAGAATATAGTTTTTAGGGTAACAGATTCTAATTTCACAATGGACATCTCCATTTCCAGTTTTTTGCCACCACAAATAGAACTGCTATAAATATTCTGGAACACATTCTTTTCCTTTTTCCTTCATCTCCTTGGACAATAGACACAGTAATTGTATTGCTGGTTCTTAGGGTATACAAAGTTTTATAACTCTCTGGTGTAATTCCAAATTGCTCTCCAAAATGGTAGCATGAATTCACAGTTCTACCAACAGTGTATTAGTGTTCCCACTTTTCCACATCCCCTCCAATATCTGACATGTTCTGCTGTTGTCATTTTAGTCAAACTGATGGGTGTGAGATGATACCCCAGAATTATTTTGGTTTGCATTTCTCTAAGCAGTAGAGCATTTTTTCATGTGTCTCTGATTTCTTCATCCCAAAACTGTTTGCTCATGGGTTTTTTTTTCTTTGCTCATTTATCAATTGGGGGATGGCAACACTTCTATATTATAAATTGTTTTACAGGTGATGAATATCATGGATTTGAGGGAACCCAAAATTTGGGATGAGTTTCAAGTCTCTTGCTTGTCATGCAGCGACTAAGGCTCTGCTAAAGATGTCTTAAGTTATGCTCGGCCTCCTGAAGTCAAACCAACATTCCAGGCTGGCCACCAAGGAGCCAGTCACCCTTCTCACAAGGCCATGCGATCTAGAACAGGTTGTCACCTATTGACATTCTAACATATTTGATCAATGAGATATGTTCTCTAGTGAGTGGAAGAATATCCTATTTAATTGTAGGCTTGCATCAAAACTACCAGTTTCAAGTTTGGTGCCATGATGTTTATCAGGAGTAAATAAGTGCTGGTGAGATTCCAACTATTCTACTCTTGGGAGGACACAGCTATATGGAATTGAGAAATGGTAATAGCTAAAATTCTCTAACATGCCAAGGCTTACAAAGTTCTTGATAAATATTATCTCATTTTATCCTCATGGCAAACCTGTGAGAGAGGGGCTATTATTATCCTCATTTTACAGATGAGGAAATTGAGGCAGACAGGGGTGAAGTGAAAAAGGTAGCTAATAAGTGTCTGCAGCTATATCTAGTCTTCCGTCTTCCTGTCTCCAGGTTGGGCACTATCCGTAACTTCTGGTGTCGTCAGAGTGGCATGTTTCAAGATAGAGATAATATGGCGGCAGCTGAATGGCTCAGTGGATTGAGAGTCAGGCCTAAAGATGGGAGATCCTGAATTCAAATGTGACCTCAAATACTTCCTGGCTGGGTTACCCTGGGCAAATCACTTAATCCCCATTGCCTAGCCTTTACTGCTGGAACCAATACACAGTATTGATAAGGGTTTAAAAAAATTTTATGCAAAAGATGGCTAAAGATCTCCAAGGAGAAATCCAGAGTCTCTGTAAAATATAAAGGATCACTACCACTCAAATATTGTCCTTTGAACAGAAAGGATCATCTTCCATACTTTATAGGAATATTATTAGCCTTCTTCTCATTAATACAAAACACTGAAATTTTATGTAAATTTATATATGATGGCATAATGAATCAACAACCATATATGCATTTAAAGACACATAGTTTCATATAAGTAGAGTTAATTCCATTAATTCCATAACATTTAATTCCCTGGAAGATTAGAAGTAACAGACCAGAGAGAGGAGAGGGGCTTTTGCATAGGCAATACAATAAAATCCCAGCTATTTGGGACGCTTTGGGTTCAAGGGGTTGTGAAAAGTTCCGTTTTCTGGGTAGCTAGATAGAGACAACATGTCCTGGTGCAAGGAGTTCTACACTTTAGATCACAAGAGACTATATATATGCACACACACACATACATATATATGTGTGTATTTGTCTGTTACTAAATGGCCTGAGTCTTTGCTTTTTTGAATACCTATTTCTTCCGGGTCTCCCTTTACCATTTGTAAGCCACCATTTATGTCTGCCTGTAGTATTTACCTCCCCTCTCTAATTTACTGTTTCTAATTTGCTGTGGGTTGTGCTATCAGCTAATCAAGCTTGCTAAGATAAGAGGACATGAGTTCTTTATGAGAACCTGAAGGATTCTTCTTTCATCTTTCACACTGATTTTTAATTTCAGCATAATTTTCATCCAGTGATAAACATATTGTCTAGCCAACAGAAGTCCCTTAATAAATGCTGGTTGATTTTGTGATTGAGGAGATCAAAGGAAAATATATGGCCTTTAGTGGATGAACTAGAATACTTGTTTTGGTGGCTGATGTTCAAGAAATTGTGCTGGGCCTGGTAGGGGGTACACAGACCATCTCCTCCTGTAATTTACTACCTTAAAATAGTCATTAAGTGTTGAAAAATAATTCCTTCACCAAAGTCCTTCTCCTAATCACAAACAGATGATGGGGAGCTTTAAAGGGCCCAGAGACAGCCAGCAAAACACTAGTAAAAAGAGCTTTGGGCCTAGGTTTGCTACAGCCTTAGACAATTCTAGCAAAATAAATAAAAACTCTTCCCCAATCCTGTGCAATCTCCTTCCTCTTTTGCAATGACAAAGTAAACAATAAGTCACAAGAAAAGGCAAAGATGAGAAGAAAATACCTCCATTCATTCTAATTAAGCAAACTATCAATTTTTTTTAAAAAGTGAAGGAGAATGAATGGAGTCAATAACCATTTTCTGACCATAGAAGTCACATAAAATTAGTTCTGAAACGGTATTAGTTGGGAAACCTAACCTCCTCTCCAATCTGAAACACATGCAGGCAAAAGGACAATTCAATTATGAATTTAGAATTTGATGAATGACACAATTTTAGGGCACAAAATCATTCACAAAACACTACAAAGGAGGAGAACCCAAGACTATGAATAATACTGTGTCACAAAACAGTGAAGACACTTTTTGCCTGTGAAAAGTTTGGTGTGATTCATGATCTGGCTGAGCCAGATTACCATAAGATCATATGTAGATGAAACCAGAAGGACAACAAATAAATGTTAAGTGGAACGGATCTGTCAGCATTTTTACAATGCTCTGCCCTCATCGACATCATGGTGAAACCACTACATTTGGATGCCGCCATCTTTGTTCCTGACCAGCTTTGTGAAGACATAATAATGCCCAGGATTGAACACCACAATCCGTGGATGGTCTGACCAGGGCAGTGTCCAACCCATCTATCTCCTACCTATTTCCAAAAGAGGCTACACCTCTTTAAATACAGTATAAGATTGCATTAGCTTCCTCAGATGTCTCATCACATCACTGATTCACATTGGGTTTGTAATCCATTAATTCTCCCCTCATATTTGTGTTCTACCAACTGCTCTCTAGCCCTGCTCCCTCCTTCTATTTGTAAAGTTCATCTTTAAAAATCTTAGTGTAGAACTTTACATTTTTCTCTATTAAATTGAAATGGTCAATAAATATTTATTGGACATCTACTCTGTGCCAGGCACTGTAGTTAGCAATGAAAATCTTTGAAAAATGGAAGAGACGATTCCTGCCTTCAGGGAGCTTAGAATCTCATGGGAAAAGGAAGATGGAAAGTCATGGCAAAGTTCACAGGAATATAGCTAAACAGGAGATAAAGAGATAGTTGTTCTTCCTTAAATGGAGATTCTAAAAGGAGCTCTCCATCTCCACTCTCTCCAATCAGAGCAGCCCCATGAGCAGAAGAAACTGATGAGGTGAGTCCTGGGGCTGACGAGATCCTGTAGGACGATGAGGAACATGATAGAGAATCCCACAGGAATGTAGCCCAGGGGGTCTCCCTCCCCCTCCAAAAAAAGACCTGCCCTTTCCCTCAAAAAAAAATGGCAAAAGCACATATACTAATGAAGTCAAGAAAACAGGGCTGACCTCTTATATAGGAAAAATCCATGTCATGGGTGACAATTTTAAGGCATTCAGGAATCAATTTTTAAACTTTTTTAAAAGAATAAGAAGATTCTAAAATAATGGGGGGAAATCACAAATGGTGCTTTTTAAGAACAAAAGTGGAACTTGATAGTGTCAGAAACTTTTGATCCAAACACCTGCTCTTTTGTTGGTATTAAACATGAAAATGGTTTGTGCACACACTGAAGGTGTCTTTGACAAAAATGAGCAGCTTTCCTAGAAGACTTCAGAGTCAGATAAAAAAGAACCATCGTGGCTATATCAAGACCAAGGTCATGAAGACTTATCCCATCTCATTTTCTGCACCCCCTCCACCCCGCTTTTGGACACAGTAAGAGAACACAATTTTTTTTTGCTTTATTTTAGCAAATAATTTTATAAAAATTCTCAAGCTATTCATGTAGACTCAATGGAAAAAAAGGTAGGCTGGCTGAAAATAAGGGGCAGGTATGTGGTGCAGTAGATAGAGCCCTGGAGCTGGAGTCAGGAAGACTTGAGTTCAAATCCTTTCTCAGAAAACTTAATAGCTATGTGACCCAGGTAAGCCACTTAACTCTATTTGCCTCAGTTTCCTCATATGTAAAATGAGCTGGAGAAGGAAATGGCAAACCACTCTAGTACTTGTGCCAAGAAAACCCCAAATGGGGTCACAATGAGTATGACACAACTGAAAATCAAATGAACAACAGATGAAAGTAATAATATCTTTTCATTTATATAGTTCTCTAAGTTTTGCAAGCACATTGCATACATGATCTCATTGGATCTTCACAACAACCCTATGAGAAAGGGGAGAGCCTGATTCTTAGATGAAAAAACTACTACTACTACTAATAATAATAACTAGCATTTATATAGTCCCTGCATTTGATCTTCACCACAACCTTGGGAGGGAGGTGCTATTATTATCTCCATTTCATGGATGAGAAAACTAAAGCACCCACAAGTGGTTTGTCCAAGTTCACACAGGGAGGATTTGAATTAACTCTAGTCTTTGAGTCCAAATTCAAAACTCTATTCAAACCTAGATCGTACAGTTGGGAGGATTAAGAAATAGTCATCTAGATGAATCCAAAGTGTATTCTAATCATTCAATGTTAACTTGGAAGGAAGCGATTAAGGGAATGTGCCAAGGATCTGCACTTTCTGCTGGCATGGTGAGGCAACAGTTGTTCTCAAAAAGATCTGGGAGTTTTAGTGGGCTGAAAGCTCAATATGAATCAGCAGGGTGATGTGGCAGCCACAAAATGTAATGTGATCTTCCAAGAATGGGGAGGTAATCATCCAACTGTATTCTCTTCTCTTCAGACCTCCTCTAGGGGACCATATTCAGTTCTGGGCAGCCAGGATGATGGAATCTCTGACTCTGTGTCAGTTGAGGGAATTGAAGATCCTTAACCAAGAGATGAGTTTCAGGATCTAAGGAGGGAGTAGATCTGCTCTATCTAGACACAGAAGTAGAACTAAGAGCAATGGGTATAAATTGCAAAGATGTAGACTTGATGTCAAGGAAAACATCCTAACATTTAATGTAGACTTGATGTCCAGGAAAACATTCTAACATTTAATATAGACTTGATCTCAAGGAAAACATCCTAACATTTAAAGCTGGCCCAAAATGAAATGGGGCTACCTAGAGAGATGGTATATTCCCATGCCTTGGGATTCTTTATATGGAGAAGCTAGAAATCATTTGTCAGGAATGTAATAGTAAGGATTTCTTTCATGAATGGGTTAGTCTAGATGGCCACTCAGGTCCCTTCCCAGTCTTAAATTCTCTGATCCTGTGAATGGATGGATAGTTGGCATACTTATCAAATCATGGATCTTATAAATGATACCAAGCTGGGAGGGATAACTAACATTGGATGAGAGACAGGATGCAAAATTATCTTGACAGATTAGAACATTGGGCCAAATCTAATAAGATTACATTTTATAGGGACAAATCTATGGTTTCAAAACAATCATCCTCACAAGCACAAGATGGAAGAATGACTCAATCATAGTATAAAATGATGCCCCCAAAAGACAATGGAATCTTAGTATTAAGCATAAAATACAAGACCAGGGAGATGATAGTCCTACTCTAATCCACTAGTCAGACCACATCTAGAGTACTGGGTCCAGTCTTGGACACCATATTTTAAGAAGGCCAGACTATCTAGAGAGTGCTCTCAAGGCAGGGTATAATAGCTGTTAAAATATAATTACTAGTAATAAGAATAGTTAGCATATATATTGGGCTTTAAGGTTTGAAAAGTGTTTTATAAATATTACTTCATTTTATTCTCACAGTAATCCTGGAGGTAGGTGTTATTATTATCCTTATTTTATATAAAAGGAAATTGAGGCAGGCAGAGGTTACATGATTTGCTCAGGGTCACACATCTAAAAAGTGTCTGAGACCAGTCTGAAAATCACAAAGATGGTCCAGCACTTTACATACTGTCCAACCAGGTTGCCTCATGAGAAGAATGGGAAGGGCTGTTATATGGAAGAAGGACCCAGATGATAAAAGTAAGATTAGTGGGTTGAAGTTAACAGTGTCAAATTTAGGATTTATGTGTAGCTAAGTGGCATAGCTGTTAGTGTAGCTAAGTGGCATAGCTGTTAGTGTACCAAAGCCAAAATCAGGAAGACTCATCTTTCTGAGTTCAAAAATAGCCCCGGACAAGTCACCTAACCTTGTTTGCTTGTTTCCTCATCTCTAAAATGAGCTGAGAAGGCAATCACAAATCACTCCAGTATCTTTGTCAAGAAAATCCCAAATGGGGTCATGAAGAGTCAGATATGACTGAAATGACTAAACAACAACAACAACAATAAAAGAAAAACTTCCTAACAATAGTACTATTCAAAAGTGGAATGGGTTTTCTTGAAAGGTAGTGAATTCTTCTCTCACTGGATTTTCAAGCAAAGTGTGGATGAGTGCTAACTCGTTGGGTATATTGTAGAGGAATTTTTTTCAGAGTTGGTTTAGACCAGAGTATTGGGGACCCTTCTAACTTTCAAGTCCTGTAAGAGATAAGAGATAGTTGGAGGAAATCCATCTTCATTCATGCTATGTTCCAGCCAAACTGCATCTCTGCCATTACTAGTACATGAAATTCATCTTCCATCACTGTGCCTTTGACCAACCTTTCCCTATTTTTAGAACATCTTCCCTTCTCAGGTTTGCTTTGTTGAATTCTCCATCATCATTTATTCAGTTGTTTCAGTTGTGTCTGACTCTTCGGGATCCTATTTGGGGTTTTGTTGATAAAGTTATATAGGAGTAGTGTATTTCCTTCTCCAGATCATTTTACAGATGAGGAAACTAAGACAAACAGGGTTAAAAGACTCTCCCAGGGTCACACTCAAACAGAATATCTGAGAATAGATTTGAATTCAGGTTTTTTTACTCTATTTCTGACATTTTTGTTTTTATTTGCTACTTTTCTTTTCCCAGAAATTACTTGGACATATATTTTGTATTTAATTTTCTGTGTTCATGGTGTTTCCCTCTCAACAGAAAGAAAGCTCCTTAAATTTTTTTTAAAAGAAAGCTCCTTGAAGGCAGGGATTGACAAAAATAGTGAAATTTGAGGGATGAGTAGTTTCAGAGGGAAAACAATAAGCTCACTTTTGAACATGCTGAATTTCAAGCATTAGTGGGTCATCCAAATAGGTCATTGGAGATGTGGGACAGGAGTTCAGAACCAGAGATGAAGATTTAGGAATCATCTTCATATAGAAGTCATATTTGAAGCCATGAAAATGCCAAAGCTATCTGGAGAAAGACAAACTCTCATTGGTTTGGGGAAGGGACAAATGGGAACCCTACCAGAAGGTATATGCTAGGTGATCTTCTAGCCATTCTGGACACAATGATGCCTCAAACTCAGGTGTATGATTTTCAGTGTCCAAAGTGGGGTAAAACTTCAGTCTTTGCTCTGATTAAACTACATCTTGAGTATTATGTTTAGTTCTGAGTTCCATATTTTAGGACATCTATTGGCAAGCTGGAAACCAACCAGGGAAGGGCAATCAAAATGGCCAGGAGACTGGAAACCATTTCACTGAAGACACTATGAATGTTTAGTCTGGAGAAGAGAAGTCTGAAAGGGAGAGGAGAGGGAGGATAACTATCTTCAAGTATCTGAACGGCATAATGTTAAACATTTCTGTCAATGACATGAACCAAGGCCTCAGAGATGGCATGATTAGATAATTTGTTGAAAGGATAATGCTAGAAGAGATTGCTAATAGCAGAACTGAGATCCAAAAGGGTTGATTATCCGATTCATCTCTCTCACCTACCTGTTTTGTCAAATGCCTTTCTGAAATCTGGGTATATTATACCTTTCATTGGATCTCCCAGTTTAGTAAGCTTGTCAGAAAAGGAAAGGGAGTTCATCTGGCATGACTTGCTTTTTATATTCTGTAATTAGAATTTTTAACCCAGGATTACATTTCCCAGCATCCCTCTTTCAGACTCACCTTAAGTCCTTAGGTTTGGGAGATAAGTTTTGTGTAGCTCCACCCTCCTCGTGCTTGTCTCCCACTTTCGGGGTCTGGGAAACTTGTCTTGACTCAGGCTTTATCTATTTCCTTTGATTCAAGTAATTATTAATAAATTGTATAAAATATAATACTTGGGAGTTATTGGATATTGATTTTAATCTTATAATATACAGTCATGCCAGTTTGAAGAGAAGAGCTTTTTTCCCTTTCATGAGAATTGGGACATTTGCTCAATTCCAGTCCTATGGCAGCTCTCTCATTCTCCATGAATTTTTGACGGATGTCTATTCATAGGTAACCTAGAGCTGGCTCCATATTATATATTATAATGTATCTCAAGGCAGGATCCCTGACTTGATGGACGATGTGGGCTGCCCTTTCCACTCAGATGGAAGCCCTTTCCCCAAACTCTTTCTACCTAAGGAGAGTTCTCCAGAGCAGTGGGGCTGGGGGAACCCCAAGGAGTTCACATTTCACTGAAATTTTGGCACAGAATTTAAAAATGTATCTATTCCGTTCATACTTTTTAAAGAAAAGCTCCTCCATTTCTGGGAAATGACTTGCTCAGTTAATCCACTCTATTGAATAATGTCCTAGAAATGATGATAGTCATTTCAGCTACTACATCCACTCTGGTTATACCACTTGCTAAATGTAAACTCTACAAAATGATACGCACTGCACTGAAACTATCTGAATTCTTGGAATGAGGAACTCTTTATTCATTTTGAAGAGGCCAATGAAGGGTGCTAAATTTTACTCAAACAATTCTCAACCTCAAGACTTGAAAGCTTTTTTTTTTCAAAACCCTTACCTTCCATCTTACAATCAAAACTAAGTATGGGGGGGGGGGGGGCAGTTGAGTAGCTCAGTGGATTAAGAGCCAGGCCTAGAGACAGGAGGTCCTAGGTTCAAATCTGGCCTCAGACACTTCCCAGCTGTGTGATCCTAGGCAAGTCAATTAACCCCCATTGCCTAGCCCTTACCTCTCTTCTGCCTTGGAGCCAATACACAGTATTAACTCCAAGATAGAAGGTAAGGATTAAAAAAAAACACACACACAAGTATTGGTTCCAAGGTAGAAGAATGGTAAGGACTAGGTGAAAGGGATTAGGTGACTTGCCCAAGGTCATACATCTAGGAAACGTCTGAGGCCAAATTTAAACCTGGGGCCTCCAGTCTCAAAGCCTGGCTCTCTATCCACTAAGACACCTCACTGCCCTCAAATTTTTACTTAAATTTTTGATAAACATTTTATATCAAAATTTTATATCATATTTAATACCAAAAAAGTTCCTCATTGATAAACAATGGCAAGAACAGCCTCAGACAGGTCCCACCCAAAGAGCCAAATGCTCTGTAACATTCACTACATGAATGTTAACTAGGAGAAAAGAAGAGAAAGAGGGATTCCCCATGGAATCAGTACACATCACCATTAATGAAAGTTCCATGCCAGCTCTAGGGCCTCCATTGGTTATAAAATGTGATGAGCATTTGTGTGTATATAATTCTATAAAGTTAGAATTTCTAAAAATTAATTAATTAGGAATATTTTCCCATGGTTACATGATTCATGTTCGTTTCCTCCCCTCCTCCCTCTCCACTCCCAGAGCCAACGAGTAATTCCACTGGGTTTTACATGTGTCATCGATCAAGACCTATTTCCATATTTTTACTATTTGCAATAGAGTGATCCTTTAGAGTCTACGTCCCCAATCATATCCTCAGTGAGCCATGTGATCAATCATAGGTTTTTCTTCTGCATTTCTACTCCCACAGTTCTTCCTCTGGATGTGGAGAGCGTTCTACACAGTTAGAATATAGGAAGCTATTTTAGTTTAGCTCTAACCAGTGTAACCTGACTTAAATACTATGATCTGAGAACTAGGAGCAAGCCTCTAGGAGCCAAAACAGGAATCACAAAGTCTGCTCACTAGAAGCCACGGACATTTTACTTAAAGAAGTAAATGTATTCAAAATGTACAAAACTTAGCTCATTGGGTTTCCCCCTAAGGCCGCTTCCTTTTCTGACTTCCATATTTCTGGCACCATCTGGCCATTTGTAGCATCTCTGGCATCACCATACATTGTCTCTTCCAAGTTGAGGTCATGTTTGGATGTTTCCCTTTTGTTATGGGGAGGGCTAAAGGAATGGCTCAAACTATATGTAAATATAAAACTTTCCAATATCTTGTATATAGAAGTAGCAAATCCTACACATCTGACCTCTAGGACAGCCATATGTCTTTTCCTCCCTCTCTGTTCCCACTGCCACTAAAATAGGTTCATTTACTAAGAGTCAGAGGGGGAGTTGGAGTTCATTTAATCCAATTCTCTCATTTTACGGATGAGTAAAGTGACTTGCTCCAAGTCACACAGATTTTAAGTAGCAGATCTGGGATCTGGATCCATGCATATCAACTTCAAGCCCAATGCTCTTTCCACTCACAATGGCCATTGACCTGGACCATTATGATAGGGCTTCAAACTGATATTCTCTTCTTCCCTTCCAATGCTTCCTTCAAACAATCTCAAAATAATGTTTTACAGAGAGCTGGATCTATTATTTCTCTGTTCAAAAATCTCCACTGATTCCTTGTTGCCTAGTAATTAAAATTCAAACTCCTATGAATGGTATTCAAAGCCCACAAATCAGACACCTATCTACTTTTCTAGAATTATCTCCTATTGCTACCCTTCATGCACTTCTTCCACATGGGATTCCCATCTGCTTTCAAAAATGCACCTTACTTTTAAAAGATTACTCTAATTGAAAGGAGCAGAACCAGGAGAACATTATACACAGAGACTAATACACTGTGATACAATTGAATGTAATGGGCTTCTCTATTAGCAGCAATGCAGTGATCCAAGAAAATTCTGAGGGACTTATGAGAAAGAAAACTATCCACATCCAGAGGAAGAACTGTGGGAGTAGAAATGCAGAAGAAAAACAACTGCTTGATCACATGGGTCGATAGGGATATGTTTGGGGATGTAAACTCTAAATGATCACCCTAATGCAATTATCAATAATATGGAAATAGGTCTCAATCAATGACACATGTAAAATGCAATGGAATTGTGTGTCGCCTATGGGGGGAAGGGAAAGAACATGAATCGTGTGACCATAGAAAAATATTCTAAATTAATTAATTAAATAAAATTTTCAATTAAAAAAGATTACTCTATTACAAAAATGAACAATATGGAAATAGGTTGTGAGTGATAATACATGTATAACCCAGTAGAATTGCTTGTCAGCTCCCAGAGGGGAAAGAGAAGACATAAATCATATACCATGGAAAAATATTTTGAAAATAAATAAATAATTTTGAAAAATGCTTCTTACTCTCCCGTGGCTTTGCTCACACTGTTTCCTCATGCCTGGTCCAGTCCTTCTTATTTTGAATTCCCATTAATTTTTAAAGTCCAACTCTCATACCACCTCTTTGAAGCTTTCTCCAATCCCACCCACTCTACAACCTTGTTCTTTTGGTTTCATAGGGCATATTTTGGCTACGACACTAACGCATTTATAATACTGTATATTATATTTATATAGATTATTATATCTATGATATAATATACAATGCTAATTATATGTTAAATAACACAATAGAATATATTGGTATTATTATTTGTATAATATAATGATATATTTTACAAATAAACAACTATAAGGAATATATTTAGTTATATATAATTTTATATTGTTATATTATGAATTATATTTATTTATCTCTATGCCCCACCCCAATGCTCTTCACACAAATATTTATTGAATTTGTTTAAAGAAAAATTCCTCAGAAGAGACTTCAAGGTCAATCATCCTCTCTAACTATAAATCTAAAATTTAAATATAAATAATGAAATCAGTTTATCTTACCCCACCAAAGACTAGTAGCAAAAAATCAGAAATGTAAAGGAAGTGAGTCCACCAATATATTTGGACAAGCAAGAAACAGAAGAGAAGAAATTAAAAACTACTAAAACTCCTATAAAGAAAAACAAAGATCCGATTGATAAATGGGCAAGGGAAATGGATAGGCAGTTCTCAGATAAAGAAATCAAAACTATTAACAAGCACATGAGGAAGTGCTCTACATCTCTTATAATCAGAGAGATGCAAATCAAAACAACTCTGAGGTATCACCTCACACCTAGCAGATTGGCTAACATGATAGCAAAGGAAAGTAATGAATGCTGGAGGGGATGTGGCAAAGTAGGGACATTAATTCATTGCTGGTGGAGTTGTGAATTGATCCAACCATTCTGGAGGGCAATTTGGAACTATGCCCAAAGGGCGACAAAAGAATATCTACCCTTTGACCCAGCCATAGCACTGCTGGGTCTGTACCCCAAAGAGATAATGGACACAAAGACTTGTACAAAAATATTCATAGCTGCGCTCTTTGTGGTGGCCCAAAACTGGAAAACGAGGGGATGCCCATCAATTGGGGAATGGCTGAACAAACTGTGGTATATGTTGGTGATGGAGTACTATTGTGCTAAAAGGAATAATAAAGTGGAGAAGTTCCATGGAGACTGGAACAACCTCCAGGAAGTGATGCAGAGCGAGAGGAGCAGAACCAGGAGAACATTGTACACAGAGACTAATACACTGTGGTATAATCGAAGGTAATGGACTTCTCCATTAGTGGAGGTGTAATGTCCCTGAACAACTTGCAGGGATCCAGGAGAAAAAAACACCATTCATAAGCAAAGGATAAACTATGGGAGTGGAAACACCGAGAAAAAGCAACTGCCTGAATACAAAGGTTGAGGGGACATGACAGAGGAGAGACTCTAAATGAACACTCTAATGCAAATACTATCAACAAAGCAATGGGTTCAAATCAAGAAAACATCTAATGCCCAGTGGACTTACGCGTCGGCTATGGGGGGTGGAGGGGAGGAAAAGAAAATGATCTATGTCTTTAACGAATAATGCTTGGAAATGATCAAATAAAATATATTAAAAAAAAAAGAAAAACAAAGACTTTAAAAGCATAACTGACTAGAGTCGTGGACCACAGAGCCAAATAAAGAGTATTTTACCTTAATTATCCAATTTTTTTTCAATTGTGTCTGATTCTTCATGACCCCATTTGGGGTTTTCTTGGCAAAGATAATGGAGTGGTTTGTCATTTCCTTCTCCAGCTCATTCTAGAAATGAGGAAACTGAGGAAAATGGTATCAAGTGGCCTGCCCAGGGTTACATGGCTAGTGTTTGGAGGCTGCATCTGAATGCAGGAATAAGGAGTCTTTCTGTCTTGTGGCCCAAAGTTCTACCCATTGCACCATCTCCCTGCCATTCCTTAATGGTGTCTGGGTATGTCTCGTATTCAGCACAGAATGGTAACCTTTATTCCTAACGATAGGGTATGAAACATCAAGAAAAGGCTAATTTTCAACCTAGTCTGTTCAAGAAGGCAGGAAGATAAAAGATACTGAGTATAACAATTTTCATTGATAGTTACTAAAGTGTAAAAGTTGCAAAATAGAACAATGACAGTATATCTGAATTAGGCAGGATCTCAGAGGCGATTTAGCCCAAAAGAAAACTCAATAAGTGGGCATCCACTCTTTGCTTAAAGGCTGACAACAAGAGGGAAGCCACTAAACTTTCCAGAGCAACCCTTTCCAATTCCTATAGTTCTGCTCTGAGTTTTTTTCTTTTTCATCAAACTTAAATCTCAATCTCTCTCTCTCTCTCTCTCTCTCTCTCTCTCTCTCTCTCTCTCTCTCTCTCTCCCTCTGTCTGTCTGTCTGTCTCCCTGTACTTTCTGTCTTACTAACAACTCCAAGGCAGAATGGACAGGGCTAGCCAAATGGAGATTGGTGACTTGCTAGAGAGAGTCTGAGGCCAGATTTGAACCCTGGATTTCATCTCTCTAGCCCTGGCTCTCCAACTACTAAGCCACCTAGCTGCCCTATTGCCTCTCTATCTTGTCTGACTTGCTTCTCATTCTACCCTGCAATCTAATAGAACGACTCTAACAATCTCCCTTCCACATGGCCATTTTTCCAATAAGGAAAGATGGCAATCATGGCGCCCTGGAATTTCCTCTCCTCCATGCTCAGCATCTCTACTTTCTTCCACCAATACACCCATGGCCTGAACTCAAGATTCTTCATCATTCTGGTCCCTCTGGAGATGCTCTCCAGTTTACAGATGACTTTTCTAAAATATGGCACCCAGAATTTAACACTCTGCTCCATGTATGATCTGACTATGGCAAAGTACAGTGGAGATGATGAAGATGATGGGAATAATAATAATAGTAACTTATAGAGAGTTTAAAGTATGTAACATACTTTACATAGATGAGCTCATTCTAGCTGGGGTAGCTAGGTAACACTGTAGATTGAACAGTCAGGAGGACCTGAGTTAAAATTAAGCCCCTGACATTTCCTAGCTGTGTGGCACTCATCAAATCATGTAATTCTAATTACTTAGCCCATGCCACTCTTCTGTTTTAGAACTGATATAAAGACAGAAGGTTAAAATTTTTTTTTAAATTCTAAGAAGTAGATGATATTTTTATCCCTCTTTGATAAATAAAATCAAAACACTGAGAGATTAAGTGGCTTGCTCAGGGTCACACACTATCTGAATCAGGATTTGAACTCAGGACTTCCTGACTTCTCTTTATTCTCATAAGCTGCAGCCCAAGATCCCATTGGTTCTTTGGGATGCCATATCACACTGCAAATATTCTCTTCTCCAGCCAGAGCTGTAAAAAAAACCAGTGCTAAGTAGCAAAACAAAGGGGACAAAATAGAATAGAAAATGGCCTGTTTCTAAGACTTTTTTGGCTGTTCCTTTAATACTGTATCTTCAAAGCAAATACATACAGGATATCAGTCTCTTATCCCATCTCTATCAGAGGAAACAGGCTTACAGGTAGAAGAAAAATGGTTCCTAAAATAGCAGAGGAACTTTTTTTTTCCCTTTAAAGAAAAAAAATTCTCCTCTTGATTCACAATGCACAATAAACACTACTCAAGCAGCCAGTGAGTCGAGATGCATAATAAGTAATATCCTCTCAAAAATGAATTCTATCTCAGTTACTGCAAATGTTAGATCTTTTCTTTTTTCTTTTTAAAAATTGATATTTATTTTTGTCTGTCCTTTAATTTTTATTCTTTGACACTGATTTCTTCTTTTAACATCAATATTTTAAAACATCTTTTTATTTATTTTGTTAAATATTTCCAAATACATGTAAAATTGTATTTAATTTTTAAAATTTAACTTTTCCCATGTTGTTCATTTTTATAAGTGAGTCATCTTATAAACCCCAAAACCCAAATAAACAAGCGAAAAAGCATATGCTTTAAACTGCATTCTGACTCCAATGATTCTTTCTCTGGAGGTGGATAGCATTTTCTGTCTTGGGTCCCTCAGAATTGTCCTGGATCATTGCGTTGCCGAGAGTAGCTAAGCATTAGACCTTTTCTTGCTGAAGGCTTCTGAAGGTTTTTAAAGTAGAAGGAAGAAAAAAATGTTAGCTAATTTCATGCCATCAGATTTATAATCAGGATTCTAGCCTGCCAAGTCAAGAATGCAAAATAAAGCTAGCCTTGTGCCTCGACTCTCACAGCAGCTCAGTGGCTTCACCCCACCCGTCACCCACAAAGCCATGTCTTTACATGACGGCGTCCAAATATCTACAATTCCTCTTTGTCTCACAAAAATAGCTGCCTTATTCCATTCTGTTCAGGAGACTGATTGACTATGGAACCATCTGGCAGTGAATTCTCTCCAAGATGGCAGGAGACTAGAGAAAGAAGGTTGGGGGAAGCCAATCCTTGGTTAGATCAGGGAGATCCTCTTTCTCTTGAACTCAGCCCCATCTGTGGATGGGCAGCTGAGTGGTTCATGGACAAAGCACTGAGCTGGGAATCAAGAAGATGCAAACTTTACAGGTTCAAATCCAGCCTCAGACACTTATCGTCTGGGTGACCTTGAGTAAGTCAATTCACCTTGTTGGCCTCAGTTCCTCAACTGTAAAACAATCTGGAGAAAGAAATGATGAACCACTCCAGTATCTTTGCCAAGAAAACCCCCAAATGGGGTCACGATGAGTCTAAAATGGCTCAATGACATCTACAAAATGGAAAATAGGATGGTTGGTATTTATCCCCAAAGGAATACAGTTGAATGACTGTATGCCTCAGAGATTTTAAAATTTCAAAAATTTCAAAAGAATGAACAATTATTTCATTTTGACTTAAAAACTACATGGGGGGGGGGGGGCAGCTGGGTGGCTCAGTGGACCTCATGGTCAGCAGAAAACATCACTTCCACCAAGAGTTAGATGAGGTTACTTGAAAATCACAGTCTCCCCTCAATGAGTTTCTCAAGGGCAGAGATTGCAATTTTTTTTTACCTCTCTTTGTATCCTCAGTGCATGGCACATAGTAGGTACTTAATCGATGTTTCTTTTATTTATGTTAATTTTTTTAAATTAAAAGATCCTTACCTTCCATCTTAGAATCAATACTAAGTATCGGTTCCAAGGCAGAAAAGTGGTAAGAGCTGGGCAATGGGGCTTAAGTGACTTGTCCAGGGTCACCCAGCTAGGAAGTATTAATAAATGTTTCTTGGTTGAGTGAATTGCTTTATGCTCTGAAATGAAGTCATATCAACAAAGGAAAAGCTCAGCATCAGCCAACTCCTCCCTGCAGGCAAGGGGAGCCCAGATGAAGGCTCGCCTAGCAGCAGGAGTATTACTGCTGACATGCAGAATTGGCAAAGGAAGAGCAGCAAGAGAATTGGGAAAACATTTCATTTCAATCTGAATACCAAGAGGGCCAGGGATCACAGTAAGAGTGTTGTTCCATGGACACGGGGTCTAAATGCACTTCCAGTAAGCACAAACCACATTCCACAAAGAAATGGGCATAATTCTAACTTTGCCTTAAAACTACAAATATTATTTAACTGAAAAGCTTCCCTGAATTGTCTCAAGAAACAACTGGTCAAAGGTTCCTAAAAACAACAACAACAGCAGCAAAAAAACGATTTCCCAGCAAAGAAAACAAAAGCCACAACCACCGTTTGGACTGTCCTTCCCAAAAGGCTGTGTGATGAGCGGCTTACTTCTGGTTCTGTTCTAGTTCTAAGTTCTACTGGTTATGTATGATACGGTCATTGGGCTGTGCCAAAAACACTCTGTCCCTCTTGGGATTCTCCTATGTGAGGGAATACACTAGCAAGGTAGAATCAATTCCCAGGTGGAGAAAGGAAGGACCTCCTGCGTCCAGGAAATCTTTCATTTCCAGCTAAATAGATGAGACAGGAAATGTGTCTGTCCGGGTGAAGACCATCCTGCCTCCTTCATTTGTCAGTTTTCAGCCCAGTGGTGTGCTGGAGCTGGATCTTCAAGGTGGGCTTTTATAGTTTGGAAATCAAAAAATCAGGGCTTGATTTGGTTTGTGGATTATCTCACTTTCAATGTTAATAATGCAAATTAAACTTAAAAGTATGTCATGAGGGGCAGTGAGGTAGCCTAATAATTAGAGAGTGGATCTGAGTTCAAATCAGATCGGTGTGACCTTGGGCAAGTCATTTGACTTCTGTTACCTATTCCTGGCTGCTCTTCTTGGCTTAGAATAGATAGAAAAATAGAAGATGAGGTGTTTGTTTGTTTTTTTTTAAGGATGTCCTAGGTACTTCCCCCTGCCCACAGAGAGTTGTTTATTTTAACATTTCCCATAGACCCCTGAGAGAAACTTACTATTTCTATCTCTCTCTTCCTCTCTCTGTTTCTTGCATTCTCTCTTTCTTTACTTCTCTCTCCTTCCGTAGTCCCATAACTCCTCCAACTCAGTAGTCTGTGCAAGAATCCATCTTATTGCACTGAGCCTTCGTGTCCTCCTTCCTTAGCACACACTTTCTCTTCCTCCTTTTTCACCCTCAGCCAGACACTCCAGACCACAAAGACAGATATAAACTGAGCAGCTCCCCAAAGGAGAACTATTACTGAGAGTATGAAAAAGAGCCCCAAACAAGGATCCCACAGAAGGCACTTGGAAGGGCCTGCGGCAGGAGTGAGCAGGCTGCAACACATAACTAATGGGGAACCCTGAAGAACTCCTGTAAATGATGGCAGTCACTATGGAGAGCAGAAGGGATGAGGAGGAGACACAGGGTGCCAGTGGCATCCTTTGGATATCAGAGAAAGTGAAGGCTCTTAGGACATAGGATGGATGCCTTGTGCTGAACTCTCAGGAGGATGTGGGCAAAAGTCTCACAGAAGAGAGGGTTATTTATTGTTTCTTTATTCAAAGATATTTGGGTTTTGTTTTTAAGAATCCTTAGGAATCAGTACTGTGCATCACAAATCCATTGGAGTCTAGAGTACAGAAAAGTAACTCGTGGAGGCTGAATAAGCCTATCCTAGTTATCTTCAGGCAATTAAGGTTCCTTTGCCTAATTCTTACTCCTATGATTATATTCTCTGGCTCTTTCTATCTCTTGCTCTTTCTCCCCCCCCCCCCTTTCTTTCTCTGTCTCTCCATGTCTCTTTCTCTCTCTCTCTCTCTCTCTCTCTCTCTCTCTCTCTCTCTCTCTCTCTCTCTCTCTCTCTCTCTCTCTCTCTCTCTCTCTCTCTCTCTCTCTCTCTCTCTCCCTCCTTGTCCCCCCCTCTCCTCTCTGTCTCTCTGTGTGTCTCTGTCTCTCTCTCCTCTCTCTTTCTCTTTTTCTTTCTCTGTCTTAGTCTCTGTCTATCCCTCTGTCTCTCTCTCTCTCTCTCTATCCCCCCCACCATCCTTGTCTCATTCCCTTCTCCCTATTTCTCTTTCCCTTTCTCTCTCTGGCTCTGGCTCTCTTAGTTTGTGTTCTCTCTCTTTTTTCTCTTTCTCTTCCCTTCATTTCTCTTCCTCTGTCCTTGTCTCTCCTCTTTTCTCCCTGTCTCTATCTCTCCCTTCTTATACACACACACACAGAGAGAGAGAGAGAGAGAGAGAGAGAGAGAGAGAGAGAGAGAGAGAGAGAGAGAGAGAGAGAGAGGAGTTCCAGATACCCAGTTCTTCTGATCTTAACCTAAAAAAAAATCTCTTGTCCCAAGAACAACCACCACCACTACCCCCCCCCACTTTAAAATGAATACTTTGGCCTTGGCCCAGTCAGGTAGGTCCTGAGGAGACTATTTGTGTATTATACAATCCCAGGCTCAAGTCAATCCCTAGTCATGCTGGTCACTGTCAGACCTCCAATTCTCCACTCCAGTGTTCCTGGTTATCACTTAACATTTGCCTTGGTTTCTTCTACTGTAAAAATGGGATCAATAGTAACATTTACCTCCCAGAGTAATTTAAAATTTTTTAATTTTATTATTATATTATTTTTAAACCCTTACCTTCTATCTTAGAATCAACACTAAGTATTGGTTCCAAGGCAGAAGAGTGGTAAAGCCTAGGCAACTGGAGTCAAGTGACTTGTCCAGGGTCACACAGCTCAGAAGTGTCTGAGGCCATATTTGAACCAAGGTCCTTTCCATTCCAAGCCTGGTGCTCTATCCATTGTGCAACCTAACTGCCTCACAGTCCCCTATTTAATGTGGGGCAGCATCTCTAGCAAAAGGTCAATTATGGAAAGTATGGCATCAATTAGGATGAAAAAGAATAAAGAAGCATCGTCTCTTTTAGCAGATCTGCCAGGAAAAGCAATTTAACTTTAACTTGATGTTGTGAGTAAAAAACGAATGACCAATTTTCTCTAATCCATTTTGTAGATATTCATGGAAATTCTTAATGCTAGATTGGTTTCACCCCATTGGATTATGAGTCATTTACCACTGCTGTTAGATAGATGATGTTTGCTATAGGAATGCAATCTAATTTTTATTTCGTAGATCCTTTGTTAGAACATGTTTGTTATTACCTGGATGAAACCATATCCCTGGGCTGAAACCTGACTACTTTAGTCGTTCAATTGTTTCAGTCATGTCTGACCTCTTTTGTTTTTGTTTGTTTGTTTGTTTGTTTGGGCAAAGATACTAGAGTGGTTGCCATTTCCTTCTCCAGGTCCTTTAACAGATGAAGAAATTAAGGCAAACAGGGTGAAGTGACTTGTCTAGAGTCACCCAATTAGTAAGTGTCTGAGGTCAGATTTGAACCCAGGAAGAGGAGTATTCCTGACTCTAGACCCGGCACTGAACTATACGGCTGCCTGGAAACATAACTATACATTGACTCGAAATATCATTATACTATAAGTCTATGATTTTCCTTATAACCAGAAATATGCTGATAAATGTTTAATGTTATTGTTGTTAATGTTATTAAAATGTTAACTGGCTCTCTGGAAATAAAAATGTACGTACAACACACTTTTAATTTTTAATTTGTATTTTTTCCATCTCTTTCTTAAATGTAAATACTAAATTGAATGAGAAATCAAACTCTGATTTGGAGTGTTTGCCAATTTCCAAGATATAAATGCTCATACTGAAAATTTAATGGCACATCCTTGCATATGTCTATATCAGCACAATAAATATCAGTTATTACATCAAGTTATCATAATATAGGTTTTTATATATTTTTATTATTATATCAATTTATATTATATATTATCAGTTGTATTGTATTATATTACATTGTATTATGTTATATTATATCCTATCCTATCACATTGTATCATATTGTATCATATTTGTATATTATATTGTATTATATTATGTTATGTTACGTTATATTATATTATATTATATTATATTATATTATATTATATTATATTATATTATGTTAGTCATATACGCTATCAGCCATGATAGAAAGAGAGCTAGACTGAGTCAGGATGTCTACACTGGAATGCTGGTCCTACCTAACATGAAATTAGCTAGGTGACCATAAACAAGTGACAAATTCCCTGAGTTCATTTCCTTAGCTATAAAGTTGGAGTAATAATGCTTCACTAACTACTTTCTTTTCTCAGTACTGCTGTGAAGAAAGTGCTTTATAAAACTGGAAGCAGGAGGTAAGGGTGAGCTTTTTTGTTAGCTGATGCAAAAAGCTTCTTAGAAAGAGATCATTAAAAAGTAAAATTATATAATAAACCCCCAAAGCCAGACAGAAATGATTTTTGTTCGTTATTACTATTTATTGCCCAGACTGCCACATACAGACAATTGACCAAAGCAGAAAGAAAGGAACTGCCCTCCCGGGCCAATTTCATTTCTGTATCTTTCTGATCCCGAGTGGAAAGCAATTATCTCCCCAAAGGTAGCCATCCAAAGAGGGGGACATCTGTTAGATACAAGGCAGGGAAAGACTGAATTGATCATATTGTCTAGCCACCATGATTTGCTTCCATTCCCAGCCTAACAAGTGGTTTATTTATCTCCAAATTATACCTTTGTGATAAATACTCTTTAAACATTTACTTTAATTTACTAATTTAATTAGCCTCGCTCTGCCCTCCCTATATCATAGAAAACTTCATCCAGCAAAATTGATAAATTATGTCTTTCATGTTTCCATTTCTCAGTTCATTCTTTTGAGGTGAACATTCACAAGTTATTCTTCAAATAATAAATCTGTTCTCTTGGTTCTATTCTAGTTCTTTCAAAGTTTTTAAAAAATTAATTTGGTTGGAGGCAGCTAAGTGGCTCAGTGGAAAGAGAGCCAAGCTTGGAGTCAGGGAGGTCCTGGGTTCAAATCTGGCCTCAGACACTTCCCAGCTGAGTGACCCTGGGCAAGTCACTTGACCCCCATTGCCCAGCCCTTACTTCTCTTCTGTCTTAGAATCAATACACAGTAGTGATTCTAAGATGGAAGGTAAGGTTTTAAAAAATAAATTTAAAAAGACATAATCAAGGATGGAAATTGCCATTGTACAGTGGAAACAAGAGCTAAACAGGTGGGCAGCCTCACCACTCCCAGAATATCCACCAAAGGTGACCAAAGCTCCCAATGTGTTGGGGTGAGCCCCCATGGAAGAGTTCTGAGAAGGCTGGAATCAGATAAGGCATGAAGGAGTATCCTGGGGGTATATTGGAGGCAGTCAGATCCTAAGCCAATAGTTAAATTTTCAGTGCAAGCACTAGTGAGCTTCTCAATGTGTTTTTTAATGTTCATTAAAAAAAATAAGATAAAACTGACCCATATTGCCCTTGTTTTATGATCTCTGTACAAAAGAGGGTCAAGTGGATTTTAAAAATAGATTTTTAGAGGATATGGATAATAAACATTATAATGTATATACACATTAGATCATATATATCATCTCTAATTTGTTGCTAATTTAATAAATCTGATGTGTACGTCTCAGAAAAAAAAATCCTTACACCTTGGCAAATGGAGGTTTGATTCACTGTTTTACTAATTTAAAAAGTGATGGAGACAATGTAAATGATAAAGATTAAATTTTAAAGTGTGTCCTACAGGTTTTCAGAAAGCTGGTTGTTAAACATTTACCACCATATCCCTGCCTACATTAGGTATTCATAGGCAAGAAGGAATAACAATAATGATGCTGACAACTGACATTTATAAATTGCTTTAAGGTTTCCAAAGCACTTTAAATACATTATTTTAGAGTTTTAAAGCTAGAGGAGATCATAGATAACCTCACAACAAGTCTTTGACATAGAGACCATAGATATCCCCCATTTTACAGATAAGGAAACTGAGTCTCAATTGCCCAAGACCACACAACTGTCAGAGAGAATAATTTAAACCCAAGCTCCTTCTGCCTCTGTGTCCAGCACTCTCCCCATTGCAGAACAGAGACCCACATTGTCTAAGAATAATTTATACAAAGCACTTTTTTTCATCATTCTTATAAACCTAAAGCAGTCAGGGTGAAAAAAGGGAAGTTCAAAATTCAGTCTTAAAATTTCGTCTAAGACAAAAAAGAAACTGAGTAGTTTTCCTTGTAAAAAGGGAGTTGTCAGAATGACATGCATAAAAAGTTTTATCCCAAATTAATTTAATTACAGTATGTCACCTCTTGGAGTTCAAACTCATTATTAGAATCCACATAATTAATTGAAATTTTATCTTATCCTGGAGTGTCCCTAATTATTATTTTCTTTGCTACTTTGTTCTGTAACACAAGAAATGACCGTGAGAAAGTCAGTCTTCTCAGCCAGACCAACATCCCTCAAGCAGCAAAGTCTGCTGAGATATAGAGCTCTTGCTAGGTTGGTTCTCTCCTGGCAAACTGCTCAGAACTAGAAGTGGCATAAACCTGATTCTAAAGTGTTCTGAGGTTTACTCTTCCAGACACACTGAAAGAACCAATTTGGGGGGCAGTTAAGAAAGGGTTTCAGGTCACATTTGAACCCAGGATCTTCTGTCTCTAGGCTTGGCTCTCTATTGAGAGCTACCAGCTGCTCCCCAAATATATAAGGTATATATATATACCCCTTACCTTCTGTCTTTGAATCAATGCTGTGTATTAGTTCCAAGGCAGAATGGTATGGGGTAGGAAATGGGGGTTAAATGACTTGCCCAGGGTCACCCAGCTAGGAAACGTCTGAGACCACATTTGAACCTTGGTCGTCCCATCTCCAGACCTGGCTCTCTATCCATTGAGCCATCGAGTTGCCCCATACTAGAGACATCCTGAACTCAACATGTCACAATCAACTAACTAGTGCTTATTAGGCACCTATTACATGCCAGGCATTGCACTAGACCTGGCTCTCAATCCATCAAGCCACCTAGCTGCCCCCTGCTTATAAATATTATTATCAATATTATTAGTATAGGGCTAGAGAACTGGGATTTTACTGGGGCCCTTGTGTAAGCAAATTCCTTATGTTGATGAAGTTCAGAACCTTTTCTGAACCTCTAGTATTAGAATTGCTAATAGCACTCAGAGTTTAAGAGACTTGCTTAGGGTCACACAAATGGTACATCTCTAAGGCAAGACCTGATGATCCCTGGCACTCCATGTTGCTTATCATCACCACCATTATCATAAGAATCATGTTCATCACTACCATCACCACCATCCTCATCATCACATCATTATTCCCACCCCCTGCCATCATCAGTATCATCAACATCACCACCATCTTCACCATTATCATCACATCATATTCCCCTATTCCCCACTATCATCAATATAATTATCATCACCACCATCATTATTGTCACCACCATCATCATCTCCACCATCTTCATCAGTATCATCATCACCACTATCACCACCATCTTCATTGGTGTCACCACCATCATTATCACTATCATCATCCCTACCATCTTTATCACTATCATCAGCACCACCATCACCATCCCCCCCCATCATCATCACTATCATCATCCCCACCACCTTCATCAGTATCATCATCACCACCATCACCACCATCTTCATTGGTGTCACCACCATCATCATCACTATCATCATCCCTACCATCTTCATCACTATCATCAGTACCACCATCACCATCACCACCACTATCATCATCACTATCATCATCCCCACCATCTTCATCAGTATCATCAGCACCACCATCACCATCACCACCACCACCACCATCATCATCACTATCATCATCCCCACCACCTTCATCAGTATCATCACCACTATCCCCACCATCTTCATCAGTGTCACCACCATCATCATCACTATCATCACCCCCACCCCCATCACCATCATTATCATCAGATCCAGATCTTCTCCCAACATATGTACATTAACAAGAGTTCTATAATTTATATGTACAAAACTAACATTTATACCATATAGCATTTTAAGATTTGCAAATTGCTTTACAAATATCATCTATTTTATCCTCACAACAATCCAAGGAGGTAGGTGCTATTATAATCTTCATTTTATGAAACTGAAGCAGACAGAGGTTAAATGACTTGACAATATTTGCATGGCTAGTAAGTGGCTGAAGCTGGATTCGAACTCAGGCTATAAATTAAGAGGTTAAGTGACTTTCCCACAAGGACCCAACCAGTACCTAGCAGAGGTGAAACTAGAACCAAGGTCATCCTGACCCAAGGCTAGCTCTTTATAAATTTTTTTAAACTCTTACTTTCTGTCCTAGTAACAACTCTAGGGCGGTAAGGGTTAGGCAAACAGAGTTACATGACTTGCCTGGAGTCACACAGCTAGACAGCATCTGAGGCCAGATTTGAACCTTGGTCCTCCTGACGCCAGGTCTGATGCTCTATCCATTGAGCTACCATAGGTCTCTATACATTACAAGAAACTGGAAAAGTCCTAAGACTTCAAACTATTTTACAAAATTTGGAAAAATCAAAGTGAACTGTCTAATAATTATTGAACATAATTATAAGAATAATTACCACTGATATGTTATACTGCTTTAGTTTTATAAAGCAGAGCCTCATAACAGTCCTATCAAGTAAGTATTCCAGATATTAATATTCCCTGAGTGGCCCTACTCCCTTGAGAGCTAGAACAATTTCTTGCCTTTCTTTGTATACCCAGCACTTGGTACAATGCCCAGCACACAGTAGGATCTTCATAAATGCTTAGTGACTGACTGCCCCACTAGATATCTCAGTGCTTGAGGCTACACGTGTTGCAGAGATGAAGAGAAGATGCTGACCTGGACTGACAGCAGGAATTTCTTCACCAGAAAGTTCTTTCTAATAATGAAATCACAAGTCCAGTTCCTAACCCTACTCTATATTTTAAAAAAAAGGAAACTGAGGCTTTGGGGGGTTATTGATTTGCCCATGGTTGTATGGCTAGTTAGGGCTGAATATATAGTATTTGAACTCAAATCTTCTGGACTCCAAGTCAATTGACTTCATCCACTAGACCACCCTCTCTTCTTGATAAATCAAACATGAACTCACATCTACTTTCAGTTTCAGACCATTTTTTAGCTCAATTTAGCTAGAAAGATTTCACCATGATGAATTCATTTCATCTTGGTGCCAACCCCACTGGAGAGCAAGCAGATTATTCTCACTATCATCCCATTCTCTCTAATCTTCAATCTCTCCTTATCTACTACCTTCAACTCCTGCTGCCCTTGCCGTTCTCCCTCATCCTTAAAAAATAAAAAGCAAGCACAATCCTCACTTCATTCTATCATTCCCACTTGCTATTGTCCTGTATCTCTCCTCCCCTTCTCAGCAAAAGTCCTTGAGAAATCCATTCACATTAAGTGCCTCCACTTATCTCACTTCTAAACCCTCTTCAGTCTGTCTTCCAGCCTAGCCACATCATTCAGCTGAAACTGCTTTCTTGGGAGTTATCAGTGAGCTCTTAATTGCCAAATGTATGGCCTCTTCTCCAGTCCTCACCCTTCCAGTCTCCTCTAGAGCTTTGAACACTGATATTCACCTTCAGGAAACTCTAGGTTTTCCTGGCTTTTCATTCTCCTGGTTATTCTCCCATCTTTCTCATTGTTCCTTCTCTGACTCCTTTGCATCAATTTCACATCTACTGAATGATGGATATCCCCCAAGACTGCCCAGTGACTTCTCTTTTCCCTCTGTATTAAGGGTTCATCATTTTGTATTGTGGACCATTTGGGGAGTCTGGTGAAGCCTATGAGTCCCCTCTCAGAATAATGTTTTAGTGAACAAAATGAAATACATAAAATTATGATGGAAACAAATTAAATGTAAATAATTGTTAAAATATTAAAAATGTCTTTTGAACACCTCAAAGTAGATATTGTGAAGGCATTTCAAACTCAACATGTTCAACACAGAGCTCGTTATCTTTCTCTCCGTACCTTTTCCTCCTCCAAATTTCCTAATTTTTGTCAAGGGTATCACTATCCTCCCAGTTACTGTGGCTCACAAACTTGATGTCTTCACTCACATTCACCCACCCAAATAGCCAATGAGGTGCCAAATCTTGCTATCCTACATTTCTTTACATCTCTCCACTCATCATCTCATCATCTCTTGCACAAACTCCTAAAATCGTTCTCTAACGTGCCTACCTGCCTCATCTTTCTCTCCACTCCAACACTCCGCTGTCATAGAGATTTTCCTAAAGTAGAGATCTGACTGCATGATCCTTCTGCTCAATAAACTGCAGTGGCTCCTTCCTACATTTTCAGTCTTTTTCCATTTTCACTCCCCCCCACACAGTCTGAGATCCAGCTAAACTTGCCTCCTCAGAGCTTCTGACACAATATATTCCATCTCCTATTGCTGGCTTGTCCCCATTCCTGGAATACTGTCTCCTACTTTGCCTGCTGGATTCCCTGGCTTCCTTCAAGGCTCAGCTCAAATGGCATCTTCTACAAGAGACCTTCCTTGGTACATCCTTTTGCCAGTGCCTTCCATCGATGTAAATAAGCCAGCAAACATGAAAGAGTACATTTTATGCATAAACATGAATATGTAAACACACACACACATATATATTAGAGAGAGGAGAGAGAGAGAGACACAGAGAGAGAGAGAGAGAGAGAGAGACACAGAGAGAGAGAGAGAGAGAGAGAGAGAGAGAGAGAGAGAGAGAGAGAGAGAGAGAGAGAGAGAGAGAGAGAGGGAGCCACCTAGTTGTCCCTTCTGCTTTCCTTTTCATCTTTACTGCCTTGGTTTTGTTTGTGCAAACTCTTTTTAATTAATGCAATCAAAATGACCCATTTTACATCTTGTAATGAAACAAAGAAACAAAAACAAAAATGCCATCTGTTTGATTCCTTTTCTGATCTTTAGTTTCTTTAGCTATTAAATGAAGGAATCAGGGGTAACTGGGTGGCTCAGTGGATTGAGAGCCAGGCCTAGAGATAAGAGGTCCTGGGCTGAAATCTGGCCTTGGACACTTCCTAGATGGGTGGCCCTGGGCAAGTCACTTAACCCCCATTGCCTAACCCTTACAGCTCTTCTGCTTTAGAAGCCATATACAATATTGATTTTAAGATGGAAGGTAAGGGTTATAAAAAATAAATAAAATAAAATGAAGGAATCACCTAGATTATTTTTTAAAGTTCTCCTTTGCTTTAAAATCTGAGAAGCCCACTGAGTTTATCCATCAGATTTATCCAGTTGTTTTTTTTTTTTACTTATTCCAAAATTCAGTTCTCCCTCAAAGGACAACACTATTAACCACAGTCAAGTAAAATATATGTTTTGTTTTTTTCCTCAAAGTTACTACTTTGAAAGGGGACAACATTCATTTGGATGTATAAATTCAGGGTTTATGTAGTTTTTAAAAAAAAGTTAATATTAGTAAAAGCTGCACAAAATGGGTTGCAATAAAACTATCATCACTGGAGGGAACAACCAAATTGCTAAGATCACAGATCAATCTGATTATGAAATTTGTTATTGTGGTTCTGTCATATGCAATTCTCTGTGACCCAGTTTGGGGTTTTCTTGGCAAAGTTACTGGAGTGGTTTATTTCCTTCTCCAACTCATTTTACAAGTGATGAAACTGAGGCAAACAGGATTAAGTGACTTGCCCAGGGTCACACAGTCACAAACTGTCTGAGGACAGGTTTGAACTAACAAATATGAGACCCAGAATCCCATCTATTGCTTCACCTAGCTGCTCCTGCTATTAAAATACCCACCTCTATAATATTTACTGTAAGTGTCCTTTATGCACAAAGCAAAATCCAAAAAGAGTGTGTTGATAAGTAGTATTGGTAAAAAGACCAAAGTGCTTTTTCTTGATGTTTAGGTGATATTCATGGCCATTTTTTTCAGGATGTAAGCATCAAGTCATTTTTCAAAAATTAAAAACAGACCCTGCACACTAGAAAATGGAAGATTTGGGAGCAAGAAGGCCCACAGCACGAGCTGCCAAGAACAAAACTACTGCATATTTGCCTGCTAAAGCCAAATGATGACTGTTCTGCTGAAAATGCATCTTCACAAGACAGCTGCGGTTGGTTCCACCAAAATCAGAAACTTGATGACTTTCAACCCTGTTAAAATTGAGTCATGTGATGACTGACCTGTATTGTTTTATTCCAGGGGAATAGTTTGACTCAACCTCCTCAATGATTAATATGACTTTTATGACCCAGGGGAAAAAACAGAATACTACAGTTTTAGAAAGAAAGGGAGTACTCCGAGGCATTTTTACGGGCTGTAATCCTACCCTGACCAATGATGTTTTACAGTGGTATCACGAATACATTATAGCTTTCAGTAAGTTGTACACACCAATGGTAACGTTCTTTAAAAGATCCCTGGCAGCTAGGTGGCTCACTGGATAGAGAGACAGGCTTGTAGTCCAGAGAACCTGGGTTCAAATTTGATCTCAGACACTTTGTAGCTGTGTGGCCCTGGGAAAGTCCCTTAAGCCCATTGTCTAACCCTTGTGCTCCTGTCATCATACAGCTGTTACTAAGTAAGAGGAAGGAAGGAAGGAAGGAAGGAAGGAAGGAAGGAAGGAAGGAAGGAAGGAAGGAAGGAAGGAAGGAAGGAAGGAAGGAAGGAAGGAAGGAAGGAAGGAAGGAAGGAAGGAAGGAAGGAAGGAAGGAAGGAAGGAAGGAAGGAAGGGAGGGAGGGAGGGAGGGAGGGAGGGAGGGAGGGAGGGAGGGAGGGAGGGAGGGAGGGAGGGAGGGAGGGAGGGAGGGAGGGAGGGAGGGAGGGAGGGAGGGAGGGAGGGAGGGAGGGAGGGAGGAAGGGAGGAAGGAAGGAAGGAAGGAAGGAAGGAAGGAAGGAAGGAAGGAAGGAAGGAAGGAAGGAAGGAAGGAAGGAAGGAAGGAAGGAAGGAAGGAAGGAAGGGAGGGAGGGAGGGAGGGAGGGAGGGAGGGAGGGAGGGAGGGAGGGAGGGAGGGAGGAAGGGAGGAAGGGAGGAAGGGAGGAAGGAAGGAAGGAAGGAAGGAAGGAAGGAAGGAAGGAAGGAAGGAAGGAAGGAAGGAAGGAAGGAAGGAAGGAAGGAAGGAAGGAAGGAAGGAAGGAAAAAAAGGAAGGAAAGATGAGAAGGAAGGAAGGAAGGAAGAAAAGGGAGGGAGGGAAAAGGAAGGTCCCAGTATCCTAGCCAGGAGCTCTCTAGTCTCACAAAATTTCAGATAGCACTTTGAAAATGCTTGTTGATCAACTGACCTAAGTTATCTAAAACTGGATGCCTTGCTAAATTGGGATAATATGTTAGCAGCAGGAATCGTAAAATTAAAATTTGTGGATCCTGATTCCTTCCTCTTCAGATTTCCTATGCCACTCTGTTTGGGCACCTTTCTGAACTAAATCACATTCCCACTTGTGTTGAATCATTATTATAAATTGCTTATCCTGCCTACTAAACTGTGGATGTGTGATACAGTGGATAGAGTTCTGGGCCTCATTTTTGTGAAATCTGGCCTCATACATTTAATAGCTGCGTGACCCTGGGGAAGTAACTTAACCCTGTTTGCCTCAGTTTCCTCAGCGGTAAAATGAGATGGAGGAGGAAAAGGCAAACTTCTCCAATGTCTTTGCAAAGAAAACCCCAACTGGAGTCATGAAGAGTCAGACACAACTGAACAATGATAACCTACTAAACTATATATTCCTTAAGGTGAGGTACTATCATTTTTTCATTTTTGTATGAAAAAGCACATTATATGCCTTGTACACAGTAGGTGCTTAATAAATGATTATGGCACTGAATTGATAAACACACAGAAAAGGAGATAGAATGGCAAAACGAAGGGGCTTTCATGTCATATCAATTTCCTCAGTAAACTACTACCAATATTAATTGATGATGGTATTCGAGTTTGGGCTGAAGGAAAAGGATTGGACAATTGGGTAGAGTCTCTAAAAAGGGGGAACTAAGTAACTTGGTAGACTAAGCAACCAGGTCTAGAGATGGGAGATTCTGAGTTCAAATTTGACCCCAGATATTTCCTAGCTGTGTGACCCTGTGTAAGTCACTTAACCCCCATTGCCTAACCTTTTCCACTCTTCTGCCCTGGAACCAATACACAGTATTCATCCAAAGACAGAAGGTAAGAGTTGTTTTTTTATTTAAACCTCTAAGAGCCACTGAGGCATGAAGTCTATGAAGCTGAATGGTATGATTTTTAAGTATCAGAGCAGGACCAACAGAAGTTGGCCCAAATTATTTAGTTGTATGTCCAATCCCTAAAGTTTTAAATTTTCTTCCAGAAGCATTGGACTTGTGAGCAGAAGTACAGAAGGTGGACTGGAGGAGTAAGGGAGGAGTTTGGGGAATGGCATCAATCAATGGGGCCAACAAAGGAGTCTAGAGAGATGGTGGGGGGAATCCTGAACAAATATCCACAACACCATAGGTTCTAAGCTTAAAAAATGGTCTCCTGTGGACAAAAGGGGGCCAATTATAGCAAAGCAGGAAAAGTTAGAATTGTAGTACTATGGGATTTTAGAATAATAAAGCACCATGGAACTCAACTTCTCGTGAATAGAAGAGTTGGTGAAGTTGGAGGATAAATGCGGTGGGCATAAGAGAAGAAGAGATGACAGTTAAGGAAATTGCTGTCAGGGTGAGTTTGGAAGCTTATAGGAAGGAAGAGGGAAAACTAGGGTTAGAGGAGAAATAGGTAAGCAGGAAAGATTATATTGATTCCAAGAGAGACGGTAAGGGTGTAAAAAAAACCAAACAAACAACAATATTGTATATTGGTTCCAAGGCAGAAGAGTGGTAAGGGCTAGGCAATGGGGGTTAAGTGACTTACCCAGGGTCACACAGTTTAGGAAGTGTCTGAGACCAGATTTTAATCCAGGACCTCCTGTCTCTGCCTTCAATCCACTGAACTCCTTAGCTGCCCCCCACCACTTCAGTATTGATCCTTAGATGGAAGGTAAGGATTTAAAATTTAAAAAGAAAATGTATGGAGTTGGGAGATGAGGGATCTTGTCCAGGAGACCACAGTGTAAAGGGAGGTAAAGAATAAAAGATGGTAAATCTCTAAAGAGCTATGTTATAAAGGGCTTTAATAGCCAAACAGAACATTTTATATTTAATCCTATAGGTAATAAGGAATCGTTGGAGTTTATCAAAAGTGACAGGACAGGGTCTGAAGATCACTCTGAAGCAAAGGAAATACAGTGGAGGCTGAATCAATTCTCCAAAACTGACGTACTCAAATGGGTCTATGATCTCATCAATGTCAATGTTTCCTCCCATGATGCGACCTCAACCCATCCATGCTTGTCCATCCCATGTGACTTCTGTCCCATGAGTTCACCCAGAGTATCCACCCAAGGTCTTCCTCACTTCCTCCAGACATTGTGAGGATGCCTTTGAACTTTACCCTATGACTAGCCCATCTCCTATTCCTATCAGAAAATTGTCTCATTCCCTACCACCCCCGGCTTAGACACAAAAAGAAAACCAGTCACTCAACAGAGAAAATATCCTTATGCTTATAAAGTGTAATTAAGTTGTAGTTTGGACAAGTCCTAACCTACAGTCTGGTAATACCAGTTTTCTTTCAAAGACAAGTACTTGAACATCCTCCTCACTAATGGAATAAAGGCAATGAGGGAAACTAGAGAAGCACCAAACTCCTTTTGGTGATTATAAACAAACTACAAATCACTGCAGAATTTATAGGAAGGGGTAAGGATTTATTACTAGGGTTACTTCCAAAGGAGTGGTTACTCTGTCCACAGACACAAAGGACAACCTTTCCAGTCTTTTAGTGAACCATCTTTGTCATCAGCCTTAATGCACTTAACTGGGCTTGTCTTCAAAGGAAGAGACAGTCTCCTTCGCTCTGCTGGCATTGCTTTTGAAAACCCCAGCTGCCTCCACTTCCTCATGAGGTACAAGAATAAGTCTTTAGGGGAGTATTATTAACTAGATTAGCTACTAATTAATGCCATTATATTTTTATCTTCCATTAAATCTTTCAAAAATGCATTTTTGAAATCCATTAAAACATTACAGAAACTATGTGATTTGCCAAGAATTTCACTACCATTCTCTCAGTGTGAAAGAGCTAAAAGATTCCTATGCATATCATTGATTTTTTTCCTTAGGTTCTACCACACATAAGATTATCTAGGAATCATTTTAAAAGAAAAATGAATATCCCTTCCTTTGTGTCTATATTTAAACATTTTTACTGACATCATAAAAATTAATATTTCTTCCTTTTTTTCTGTTTTGAAAAAAAATTCTATTGTGTCCACCACACAAAAATGAAAGGTCATGAGACACAATTATTGTGTTTCCTGGTTTCTGCCTGTGAAACTACTTCAGAACACATCTACAAAAATATCCCTGATAAAAGTCAGTGGACAGCACTCACAAACTGCTGCTCTCTTCTCGAGTTTCTTTCTAGCAGAATAGATCGTAAATGCAGAGATGGTCCCAAACATGGAGTTTTGTTTTCCTTTTTTTTTTTTTTAGAATTCAGTAAACAGCCCATCTGAGCCTATTTCTGTCCCTCCAGACCTGATGTCCCTGTTCTGCTAACCCATAACTATTCATACAAGGCAGTATGACTTTATGGATGGAGAGCAAATATTGGTGTCAGGGATGCCTGGGTCCAGTCTCTGCCTTGTATTTCTGTGACCATGGACAAAAATCATCTAGACTTTCTGATTTCTTTGTAGTATCTACCTTAAATGGGATAACTTTATAGCCCTTTACAGCATTTCTATACACCCCCAAGCCCCTTTACTTTCTGTCTTAGAATCAATACTAATTGGTTCCAAGGCAGAAGAGTGGTAAGAGCTAGGCAATGGGGGTTAAGTAACTTGCCCAGGGTTTCAGAGCTAGGAAGTGTCTGAAACCACATTGGAACCTAGGACCTCCCCTCTCCAGTCCCCCTATCCACTGAGCCACCTTGCTGCCCCAACAGAACTTTCTAAATATCTATTTTTACAGAGAAGCAAAACAACTGCTTGATCACACGGTTTGATGGTATATGGTTGGGGATGTAGACTTAAATGATCACCCCAGCGCAAATATCAATAATATGGAAATAAGTCTTGATCAAGGACATATGTAAAACCCAGTGGAATTGCTCACTGGCTACAGGAGGGGATAGGAGGAGGGAGGGAAAGAACATGAATCATGTAACTATGGAAAAATATTCTAAATTAATCAAATAAAATTAAAAATAATAAAAATAAAATATCTATTTTTAATTGTCAGGATATAACATGACAATTGACTATTGTATATAACTAATGGTATGCCAATGGGCACATACTGCTCTCCAGAATCTCATAAACCTGTAGAATGGACAGCATCTAACATGAAGAGGCCTCTGTTTTATTGTATGTGTGTGTATATATATATATATATATATGTATAGTGTATCTAATATATATGTAGACACAGACACAGACAGACAGATACAGTAACCTGTGACTGTAATAAATTTCCTGGAAAATCAGAGAAGGGGGAAAATGCCTCCGAAAGAAGTAAGTAAAGTCCTAGCTTTACAGCAGTGGTATCCAACTCAAACAGAATGAGGGAGGGAGGCACTATCCCCACATGAGAATCCCCTGGGGCCTGAAATAGCACATTGACTTAGAAAACCACACTCTAACATTATCTATGTTCTAGTGTATTTTTATTTATTTTGTTAACTATTCCCCAATTTCCTTTAAATTTAGTTTGGGTGTTTGACAGCTCTGGAGAGACACACTGTGGTGTACAGGCAACCCAAACAAGAAGGAAAGATGTGGTTTTGAACTGAAAAGACTGGCATGCTCCTCTATATATACACTGTTACAATTTTTATCCGAAAGTTTGTCCCCTGGCAGGATTTAAAGGGACCCCCCCCCCCCCCAATCTGCTTTCTACGCGTACTAGTTTCTATGAGGAAACACAACCCAACCGTCTCAAAATGCTTCTGGATTACCGGGTCAAGGGGAAAGAAAACATTACGAGGTGATAACGGGGCGCCATTAGAGGGTCAGGGAAGCCTGCCTCCCCCGCTCCTTTTTTCCCCTTCTCTCTGACCTATCTCCTCCTCCTGGTTCAGTGCCTGCGCCCCCACCCCCACCCCCCAGACCTGGTACTGTCATCTCCCTCACCCAGCAGCTCTTTGACAAAGGCGGTCTGGTCGCTCTGGCCATTTGCCGAACTCTTTGCACGGTTTCAGACACCCTTAAACAAAAGGCAAACTGCGAACCCATCTGTAGCTAATGAGCTGTTTTCTCAGTCTGGTTTTCCACTCGGCTCAGGGGCCCGGGGAGCGCCACAGATGGGGTGGCGGGGAAAGAGAGAACAGGGCTAAGGCGCTCGCGTACAGCCTACCACCTGGGTCCGACAGCCTGGAGAGCGAGGGAGCGAGCGAGTGAGCTTCGAAGCGGCGGGGCTGGGAGGAAGGGCGCGCACCGAACCTACCCGGAGCTCCCGGTCTTCTAGGCTGCTTTTCCGGAGCCCGGGGGCAGGACAAGGGGCAAGGGCCAGAGGCAGGGGCAGGCAGGCATCGGTCCCAATGCCCCTCAAAGCCCGGAGTCCCCGCGACTCATCTATCCCCAAACCACCAGAGCTGCAAGTCCCTTCTACTGTGACTCCCGGTTCCGTCCTACCTGTTCTCAGCTGCGGAACCGCGAGGGTTCCGCGAGGGTCCGCAGGAGGCAACAGGTCCCCGCGCCAGGGCTGCAGCTTGCAGTGCTGCCCCTCCAGCCCCAGCCCTACCTCCGCCCCCGCCTGCTCTACTCGGGCCGGGCTCCAGATCCCGCCCTGTCCCGCCCCGGCTGGGTGGTTCCAGCCCCCGCCCCTCGGCCCTGCCCCCGCCTCGCTGGGACCCAGAGTCCGGAAAGGACCGCTGGCTGACCGGCTGGAGGCTCCGAGGGCCGCAGCTGCCGCGTCCCCTGGACCCCAACCGCTTCCCAACCCGCGCGCCCCAGCGCCTGAGGTCCACGCCTCTGCCTAACCTTGGAACCCCAACGGCCAGACGTGGAGTAAACCAAAGTCCGCAGTATAATCGCGCTCGAAAGTTTGCAAACCGCTTTCCAGATATTATCGCATGTTAATAATAATAATAGCTATCATTGAGATAACGCTTACAACTGCCACACAAGATTAAGGAAAGCGCTTTCCCAAACTGGAAACCTACCTGTTCAAACGTAGTTACAAATGTGTCGAGCTCAATTAGTTTCCCCTGCTGCTGGTCTGGGAGTCAGCGTGGAGTCAGTGTAGAGTCTGTCTACTGCCAACCTGCAAAGTCCCGAAGATGCAAAGTAACACCTTAGGCTTGGAATCCCTGAGGGAGGTCGGTCGGAAGGAGCCTTTGATACTCCCAGTACCTGGATTCTGTAGCCCTCGCCCAGTAGTGACACGCATCCATAATCACTCTGCCTGCAGTGAAGCCAGAGTCACACTTAGGTATGTAGCGTGGCACCGTGCCCAGAACCAGCAATAGCCCAGTTTCACTATAGAATTCGGGCCAACGATGAACTGGTTAGCATGTTTCCCGAGACCTCTTCTCTCTGGAGCCTCCCAGGCACCCAGGGCTGGCCCCCAAAGCCTTCTTCAGTTCCCTCCCATCTGTTCACACTGAGACACCAAACCTAGAGAGGCCAGAAGGAAAGGTGTTTTGTTTACAATTAACAGATGGCTGTCACTAAACAGCCGGGTGAAGCAAGAACAGCAGGGGTGGGGTGGGGAGGGGGCTGTGCAGAGGACCAGGAGTGATATTTCTAATAATAAATCTGACCCCATGCATCACAGCCCCAGACAGCAAAACCAACTACAGCTTAAAGAAAGTCCTTTGTTCCTTCTTTGTGAAAGCCACACCAAAGTGACAAGTGTCCTTTAAAAAGTGAGAGCTGACCCTTGGGCTATTCAAACAAACAGAATCTTGGGTACGATGTGGCTGGAAGTTTCTTCTAGTTATCTAAAGGAAAGTTTTGCAGTTTGCTTTGGAATCTACTTCAATGAATTTTGCATTCGGGAAGTTTATTTGGCAAAGAAGAGACTGCGTGTCAAATACCTCCGGAAGAGTAACCTCTCGGGATTTCAGGTTTTAGCTCTGTCAAAATAAGATGCCCAGCAGTAAAGTTCCCATCACCTCTAGGTCCTATGTCCTAAGAAGCCTCTGGAGAGGCAATTGTGTTTGCATGTGTCCTCTACTGCCCTCTTTTGGGAAAAAACAGGAAAAGGACAATCCTTTTAAAGTCTGAATTTGGAACATTTCATTTGTAACAAATTATATTAATTCCAATTGCTATCAAGAGTGGCTTTAAATAAGCCTCCGGGATAATGGATATCATATTCTCTAAGGGGAATAGAAAGTTGGTCCTATAGGAAGATATATAGTTACTAGATGTCAGAAACCACATGGAGGATACTAAAAACTGGTCTTCTAAAAACAAGGGGGAAAGGTCACACCTAAGCTTGAGGGTTTCTGAAGAGTCTGGAAAAAGAGAATTTATCTTTGATGGTTTTCCATCAGATATGGAGTTCCCATTTGGAGTTAGTGAGTTTATGATATCAGAGTCAAGAAAGTTGAGAAAGTTACAATATTGAAACAGATGGGGTTTTTCTATAACAAAATATAAAAAAATTAAACATCACAGGAAAACAGTGCAATCAGCTAAATGGATGTGACAAAGAAGTGGTAGAAGTTTATTAGCCCCTAATTTTTTAAATTGATTTTTAAAAGTTTAAGGTAATGCTAGCCAAAAGAATTGAAATGGAATTCTGTGACATTTTAATGATCAAATTTGAGAGAGATATGTAAAGGGACCTGTCTCCTTCTTTGAAGAGATGGGGGATTGTGGGAACTGAATATATTCTGTCAGACTTTTTCAATGTGTATGTTAGTTTTCTTCTCCTCATTGTACAGTGACCTCCTTGAGGACAATGGCTTTTTATTATATATATTTATATAAATACAGGTTTTGCCTTTATTTATATGCCCAACACCTAGCAACATAGCTAGCACATAGTAGGCACTAAATGAAATGCATATTGACTTGAGAACCATTTTCCCCCTCTTTTAAATTTTTTGTTATAAGGGATAACTGTGGAGGGGGTGTTCTATTGGAAAACACAGGTGATATGAAAACAAAAGATTGAAATAAAATGTATGAAAGTATCAAATTTAAGTTTTAAAAAAAGGGACTGCTGAAAATCTATTCCATAAGTCAAAGGAGAAGAGCATGAAATCTCATGCGAATATGATAGCCACCAGGCTGCCCAGGTTGGGGCAAACCTGTTCAAGTGGGAAATAGGGCAGGTCTTCTAAATTCCTGTGCCTTTAAATGGTGGGGTCCAATCCATGAGTGCACATGGTATTTCCAAGCAGGATAAGATAAGGAGGCCCAGGATCAAAAGAAGAGGAAAAAAAGAGTAAAAGAAAAAAAAAAAGAAAAAGAAAACAGCATACAGGATGATAGTTTTCACACACTCTCCAAAGTTGTTCTTTTATATAAATTAGCAAAGATTAGAAGGATGTCTGTAGTAATTTCAATATAATTTAAGATCAATGAGTAGTTTTTCCAAAGTCATAGAATTACAAAATTGCAGAAGCAAAACAATCAAATGAAAAACCCTCGAGAAAAGGAAAAAAATTATTTTAGCCTCTGCTAATCTTGGGTTTCTGCAAATTGTACTCAAAAATATGTCATACCAGTAGATGGCAACATAATTGTATGAGTGGAAAGGCAGCTAAGGAAATATAAAAGCTCCTCACTTGATATATGTAGTCTCTAAATGATACCTAACCTTAATTTTGTCAATTAAGTATGTTTTGGTGCATCAGTAGAGTTCACTGTCACTACTGAAAAAAATCCATAGTGAATTTTTAAGCAATAAAATAAACTGACTCCCAAATTATTTTTCTAATAATTATAAATATTTCTTCTGTAAGTTCAGATTTTTTGCTAATTGGATTTTCTTAAAGTAGGGGCACACCCACACTGCACTAAAACTTGTTCTAGAGTCTAGCACTGACAACCTGTCAAAAAGATGATTTTTCTTATGTGACACTGAGGTGGGTGGAGTATCCTTAAGCATGTTTCCCAGTTCATGAATAGAAAACAGAACTAAGAAGAAACTTATCTTTCCAATTATAAAGCACTTTTTTTCTTTTTCTTCTTAGAATTGATACTGTGTTTTCCAAGGCAGAAAAACTGTAAGGGCTAAGCAATGGGGGTTAAGTGACTTGCCCAGGGTCCCACAGCTAGGAAATATCTGAGGCCACATTTGAACCCAGGACCTCCCATCTCCAGACCTGGCTCTCTAGCTACTGAACCAAACTACCTGCCCCTATAAAGTACCTTTCCAGTCTTGTTTTTTTTATTTTTACAGAGTAGGACTAGGTAACTACCACTCTGAACCTCTGAACTTCTGTAAGAGAAACGAAACGAAACGATAATCCAAACAGTAGAGTGGCTACATTTATTTTATTCTGTTCCCTTTACACCCTCTGCAATTAGGTTGAGTTCATAACACCAGGTTTCAAAGCGATAGGCCATTCGGATCTGGGCAACATTGGTTTTCCGGATGTCGTTTCCATGAGGACCTTCCTCGAGGTAATTATCTCCGAGAAACTTAGCTTTCTCCTAAAAGACAAAAGGAAGCAGAATGATCGTTGTTTATTAGCCCCTCGATATTACTGTATAATAATTACTTCCTCCCCCAAATCCCTTCCTTATGCTATCCCCTGGCAACAGGAAAAAATAAACCTTTAAAAGGATTCATCCAGCGCCTCACTGAATAGAGTCTGATGAAAAGGCTAACTCTTGGCCAAAAGGCATGTCCAGACAGACAAAACAAAAACTTCCACTCCCTGTGTGCAGTGGTAATACAGGATTTACTGGGCCATTTCTTCACTTGCATTCTATCAACCCATTTATGTCATCTTCCTTGGGAGACTTCAGTATCCTCCTTTAATGATCCGACACCCCGTATTCATGGTTTCTTGAACTCCTCAACTCCTCTGACCTCCATCTCCATTGGACTTTTAGCCAGAGTCAAGGGTTATACCTTGACATCTCTCAATTCGTTCTCTGACTAATTTCTTGTCTCTCTGCCTCTCTTGTTTCTTTCTTCCTTCTCTTTATTTATGTGTCTTTCATTGTGACTTTCAGTATTTTTTTTCCTCCTTCCCCCCCCCCCCCCCCCCCCCCCGCCCCCAGTCTATTAACCCTATTCTGGCCCCAATTCATTTCCTAACTCGGTCTTGACATTGTAGTCAGCCATTTCAGTAATGATTCCCATCTCCTTCCACCTTTGACCCTCCCCTAAATTTCTGTTGATCTCATCCTGCTAATCTCAAACCATGAATAAATCCCATCATCTGCTTCTTTTGTCCCTATTCCTCTGTGCACAAATCTTGATGCAGGAAATCTTGTTTCAAAGTTCAAAGTATTTAATTTAACCTCAACCAGTCTCTAGCTACTTTTTATTCCTCTTTTATTACATGCCACACGATTCCCATAATCAACCAACAAGTATATAATAAGACCTAATATGTGAGGGTTAGCTAGGTGGCTCAGTGGATGGAGAACCAGAGCTAGAGATGGGAGGTCCTGGGTTCAAATTTGGGCTCAGACACTTCCCAGCTGTGTGACCCTGGACAAGTCACTTAACCCCCCCATTGCCTAGCCCTTACCACTCTTCTGCTTTGGAACCAATGCACAATATGGATTCTAAAACAGAAGGGTTTAAGAAAAGAGGACCTATTTATTATGTTTCAGATACTGTGATAGACACTGGGATACAAAGATTATAACTGTTTCCAACCTTCTCTCAAGGTCCCAACTCCATATAGCATATGGCTGAAACACATTGAATTGAGAGCACAGGGACCTGCATTTGAACCCCAGCTTCACTGTGACATGAGACAAGGCATGAAACCTCTCTAAAATTTCATTTTCTAATCTTTAAAATAAGAGGGTGAGACTAGATGATCCCCAAGTTTCTTTTCATCTCTAAACTTGTGATCCTTTACCTCCTACTTTATTGAAACAAAGACCATCCAAAATGTCAACTTCTGAACTCTCCACTTCCACTAGTCTCCCCCTCTTAAAATCCTCATGAAGGGGGAAGCCAGGTAGTTTAGGGGATAGAGAGCCAGGTCTGAAGATGGAAGGTCCTGGGTTCAAAATATTTCCTAGTTGATTGCTTCTAAGATGGAAGGTAAGTTGTTGGGTTTTATTTTGGTTGTTGTTAAAATGGTCTTATTTCATAATAATGTACTGCACTTGGGAAATACTTGAAGGCTTCAATCACAGGTGTCAAACTCCAGCCTGCTGTGACCAGCAAAACTCCCAAATTGCAGGGAATCAGATTAAAATGTAATTGAGAAATGTTTGACAAACTCAATAAAAAATATAATACAGCATGGATGTTAATATGTGGTTTTCTAAGTCTAAAGGAACACAGGGTTGCGTGCTATCTCTCTCTCACTCTCCTCCCTCTCTCTTCCTCCCCCCCTTCCCCCCCCCATCTGTCTGTCTCTCTCCTTCTCTCTCTGTTAAACTTTCTCTCTCTCTGTTAAGTTCTCTCTCTCTCTGTTAAGCTCTCTCTCTGTTAAAGTCTCTCTGTTAAACTCTGTTAACTCTCTCTCTCTTAAACTCTCTCTCTCTGTTAAACTCTCTCTCTCTGTTAAGCTCTCTCTCCTTCTCTCTCTGTTAAGCTCTCTCTCCTCTCTCTGTTAAGCTCTCTCTCTCTCTCTGTTAAAGTCTCTCTGTTAAACTCTCTGTTAACTCTCTCTCTCTCTGTTAAACTATGTTAACTCTCTCTCTGTTAATTCCCTCTCTGTCTGTGTTAAGTTCTCTCTCTCTGTTAAGCTCTCTCTCTCTCTCTCTCTCTCTCTCTCTCTCTCTCTCTCTCTCTCTCTCACACACACACACACACACACACACACACACTCCCCCTCAGGCTTCCAGAAGTACCCAAGATTGCTGGCATATGCAGTTCTGTTGTGCTGGAGGTCAGCCCAGGTATTTTGACTTCCTGTGGCCTGCTGGTAGGAGAGGCAATAGTTGTGGTGAGGTTTACTCTGGGTGTATAAAGGAGATGTGGAGTACCGAGGGTGAGACCCAGGTAGTGAGTTGGGAACTGTGTCAGTGAAAGCATCATTGTGGAGTGGGCAGAGGCTGAGCTTCAGCTGGGGTTCCAGATATTAAGTTTAGGAATAAACCCACAAATAAAAGTGAAAGTGAGCAAGGATAGATACCACAGGGCTTGCACAGTGGGCAGAGTATACCAATGTGGCATGAGCAATGGTGCTTGAGAGTCAGTGAAGTATAGGAGATAGCATTCTGGAATGGATATTTGGATGTTGTTGTTCCATCGTGTCTGACTCTTCATGATTTCCTGGACCAATCATCCATGGGTTTTCTTGGCAAAGATTTTGGGTGGTTTGCCATTTCCTTCTCCAGCTCATTTTACAGACAAGGAAACTGAGGCAAACAAGGTAAGGTTAAATGTCTTGCCCAGGGTCACGCAGCTTGTGTCTGAGGCTAGATTTGAACTCTGGTCTTTTTTGACTCCAGTCAGTCTTCTATCCACTGCAATATCTAGATACTCCTTGGATGGGAACAAGGTTAACAGCCTTTGACATTTTGGATGATTGGGGTTCAAATCCTATCACTGAAATTTACTAACTATGGGACAATATGAAGATCACTTAACCTCGTTATGCCTCAGTTTCCTCATCTGTCAAATGGGAATGATAATGATACCCATAGTAATTACCTTACAGGGTAGATATGAGGCTTAAATGAGATCGTGTGTGTAAGTAACTTCACCAACTTTAAAGTATCAGTTATTATTATTTCATTGTTATTGAAAGATCAAGTTTTTGTCTACAACTTAAATGAATTGTAAGTTTGCCTCACAGCTTCTGTTTGGGAGATTTCCTGGGATTGTGGTCAGGGGCATTAGCCACAGTAGAATGTTTTATTCCAATCTCATCTTCCCTTCCAAACTTGCATTTCTCCCAACTTTCTTATTTTTGTTGATTCTACCAAGTAGTTTGCAGTCACCCACACCCATAACTTCAGAGGCTCCCATCTTCTTCACTATATGCAACCAATCGGTTGCCAAGTTTTTACTGATTACAGCTCTGTAAAATCTATCATTTCCTTTTTGGTACTGTTGCAACCCCCGGAATTCAGGTCTTCATTTCTTCTTACCCAGATCATTATTCCAACCTTCTAACTGGTTCTCCTGCCCGGATCCTATCTTCTGGCACTCTATTCACCATAATACTGCCTCAGTCATCTTCCTAATTTAGGAACACTTGGATCCTCCCATTCCTATACTCAAAAGTCCTCTCTACTTTGCCTATGAAATAAAGTATGGACTCCTGATTCTGGCATTCAAGACCTTCCCCAATGAGATATCAATAAACCTTCCCAACTCTATCTTCGACAATTCTCTTTATGGTTTCTGTGAGTCAGACGAAGTAGTCTACATCTGTTCCTTGTTTTTGTCCTGCTTTCTTCTACCTCCATTCTCTTACCCACATGTTTGGAATGGTCACCCTACTCTCTTGCTATACTGAATCTCTTTGGGGTGGTAAATGCTTTTCTGTGCCAGCAAAAGTTTTAACAATCAGCTCTCTGGGGGGGGGGGGGAAGAGTTTGCACAACATGCTTTAAAGTTTAATCTGCATTATTAACATTTTCTCCATCATTTTCTTAAGCATTTAATCAACAAAATAATTGCTCACACTCTGATTTATGGTGTTTCTGATTTTTGAGGCATAAATTGTTGTTCAGTCATTTTAGCCTAGTCAGACTCTTTGTATACCCATTTGGTTTTTGGTTTTGTTTTGTTTTGTTTGGCAAAGATATTTTGAAGTGACTTGCCATTTCCTTCTGCAACATTTTATAGATAAGGAAACTGAGGCAGACAGGGTGAAGTGATTTGCTTGGGGTCACACAGCTAGTCCAGATTTGTCTGAGTCCAGATTTGAATTTAGGTCTTCCTAATTCCATGCCAAATGTTCTATCTACTGTTCCATCCTGCTGCCATAAAGCATAAATTTCACACTGAAAGTCTAACAATTAATACCTAGATTCAAGCTGGCTTCAGAATATCCTTGAATATGACAGAGAAGGCAGAATGGTACAGGAGGAAAGATGCTAGACCTGAAATTAGGAAACATCTTGTTTTGAATCCTGCCTTTAACTCTTATTAGCTGTGTGACCTTGGACAATTCACTTAACTCTCTATTCCTTAGTGTCCTTACCTGTGAAATGGAAATAATCATGCCTGTAATACTTTGTAGAATTGTTGTGAGATTTGAGAGAGATAATGCATATATTGTGTGCTTTGTGCACTGTAAAATGATAGAAATGTGAAAAAATACAATTTTAAATAAAAAGAAATTTAAATGATTGAAATGTGGATGATGACGACAAAAGGTCCTCCTTGTCTTAAAAGGTGACAGTCAGCTGTTACCTTCTCCATGGAGCTTCCTAATACCTTCCTCTCCTCCATCTTCCAGTTCAAGGTAGTCTGTTCCTTTTCACAAATTCCATGCACACACCTTGGACCTTTCTTTGGAATTCGTCCTGTCTTTTATATTATGATTATTTATGTTTGTGTCTTTTTCTTTCCCTATTATAAATTAGATTAGATTTGTATCCCCAGAACCTCACAACATTTCTTCTGCAAATTAGTTATACGTTTGGTGAAGTAAATAGAATTTCCCTTCGTGCACAAACCATCGGCCAAATGCCTAGAAGTAGGGACTATAGAAAAACAAGTCTGAGACAGCCAGAACTAGAGATGGGGAGATCCTGGGTTCAAATGTGGCCTCAGATACTTCCTAACTGGGTAACCCTGGGCAAGTCACTTAACCCCCATTGCCTAGCCCTTACCACTCTTCTGCCTTGGAACCAATATATGATACTGATTCCAAAACAGAAGGTTAGGTTTAAAAAAAGAAAGAAAAGAAAAGAAAAAGAAAGACAAGCAAATCTACCTCATGGGACATTCCACACTGTAGGACGCTATTTCTTGCCACTTCACACATGTCACAGGTACTCAATTGAAGACCTGGGCAGCAATAGCATATTCTTCCATCAAGGGCTCCTGAAATGATTTACAAACAAAAGACAAAATTTGCATGTTTTGGCAAAGAAATGAACACATGTTCTGCATAAAAGGAAGATTTTTTAAAATTGTGGACAGGAATAAGATGCTGTCCCTTGTCAGGGGGACATTTTGGTTGCTGTTTAAAGGGGCAAAAAAATGTGGGATGTTTAAGTCTCACATCATGTCAGACATGAGTCACTGCTCATGAGGAAGCCCAATTTGAGGCATTAGAAGCCAGAGAAAAGAGAGGGATGACCAGTTGAGATTAGTAGAAAAGTTGAGCAGAGGATAAATGAGTCAAGCATAGGATATCTAGAGTCAGAAAGCTTTGTTTTCAAATCAGGCTTCAGAAGGCAGCTAGGGGGCACAATGGATACAGCCTCAGACCTGGAATCAGGAGGAGCAGGGTTCAAAATATAGCCTCAGACATTTCCTAGCTGAGTGACCCTGAGTAAGTCACTTAATTACATTTGTCTAGCCCATGCCCTTCTGTCTTAGAAGTGTTACTAAGACAGAAAGTAAGAGTTTAAAAAACAAATCACCCTTCAGAAACTCACCTAGCTGCATGATCCTAGGCAAATCATTTAATTTCTGTTTGCCTAAACCTTTGTTTTCTCCCTCCCACTTCCTTCCTTCCTTCCTTCCTTCCTTCCTTCCTTCCTTCCTTCCTTCCTTCCTTCCTTCCTTCCTTCCTTCCTTCCTTCCTTCCTTCCTTCCTTCCTTCCTTCCTTCTTCCTTCCCTCCTTCCTTTCCTCCCTCCCTCCTTCCCTCCTTCCTTCCTTCCCTCCCTCCCTCCCTTCCTTTCTTTCTTTCTTTTCTTCTTTCTTTCTTTCTTCTTCTTTCTTTCTTCTTTCTTTCTTCTTCTTTCTTTCTTTCTTTCTTTCTTTCTTTCTTTCTCTTTCTTTCTTTCTTTCTTTCTTTCTTTCTTTCTTTCTCTTTCTTTCTTTCTTTCTTTCTTTCTTTCTTTCTTTCTTTCTTTCTTCTTCTTCCTTCCTTTCTTTCTTTCTTTCTTTCTTCCTTTCTTTCTTTCTTTCTCTTTCTTTCTTTCTTTCTTTCTTTCTTTCTCTTCTTTCTTTCTTTCTTTCTTTCTTTCTTTCTTTCTTTCTTTCTTTCTTTCTTTCTTTCTTTCTTCTTTCTTTCTCTTTCTTTCTTTCTCTTCCTTCTTTCTTTCTTTCATGTGGGTATTCCATTTATTGTTTCCAAAAGCCATTTACCCATATGATTCTTGTCTATGTTTCTGGATATCTCCTTGTAGGACTTTTTATATTTTGTGGGGTACTCCTACTGACATGAACTTATTAATAATGAGCCTCTTCAGACTTATCTGTGTTTTAGTTGTGAGTGGAATTGTGACATGGCATTAAAACTTGAGTGGAATGGCACAAATAGCAAAAAATTATAAAATTCAAAGTTGGTAGGACTTTAGTGAAATAGGCACTTTAATACATTGTTGGTGGAATTGTAGATTGGTATAAATATTTGGGAGAAAAATATGGCAAGATGAATTAAGAGTAAGGAAACTGATTATATCCTTTGTCAAGAGGTTCCTTTAAGATCTAATCATATGGTCTCATGTTCCCATGACTTCAGATAAATTCAAGAAGCATCTATCCTAAAAATATTTTTTAAAATGTTCAGAGCTACAAAAATACAAATAAATTATATATTCCACAAATTGAAAATGGCTATATCAATTATATTATATTAAATATTAACAATTATGGTTTATTCATGAAGATTGTGACAGTATGAGACACAAATATGAGATCTATTTGTAATTCTACCAATATAGGGAACTCCTGGTATGGGAACTTTTTCTGCTAACCAATCCATGACTGTCTGGATAAGACCCAGGGATATACCTGAGGCACAAAGCAGTTTATAGTAATGGTAGCCAACATTTATATGGTGCTTTAAGGTTTGCAAAGTGCTTTACATTTGTTACTACATTTGAATTAAGTAACTTACTGATGGTCAAAAGGCAGGATTTGAACCTGCTTGAAAGGCTTGAGAGGCAGCATAGCAAAGCATTGGGGCCAGATCTTGGGATTCAGAGTCAATAAGACTATGTAACCCTGAATATGTTATGTAATTTCTCTTAGGTATGAATTTTAAAACTATTCCACCCTAATCAGACTGTACTTTAGGAGATCTGATTTAGCTATTTCCTGATCAGTAACAATGGACATACTTGGAATAACAGAAACAGGTCTTGGAAACTCTACATTTCTCTACCCTTAGGAAGGTCTGCATCAAACTCAAGATTTAATTATCTGAGGAAATGGCTTTCAACAGATATGTGCAGAAAAACGGATAGACCCCTCAGCTATCCTAAGTCAAGCTAAGCAATCATTGGTACAGATGAGACACAGGGAAGTGACTTAAAACCATCCATATAAGGTATATCACTTCCTCTCTCTTCCTCTTTACCTGGAGAGGCGACTCTGGCTGAGAGTGTGCTAGGCGTTTCGACATCTTGGAGTGTTGGTGGTGAGTTTGCCTTGAACTGATTCAGGTTCGGGCATCTGAGTTTAGCCCTTCTTTTTCTGGAGTTCCAGCTGACTCCTTCCTCCTTCATACTCCAAACCCTTACTTCCTTATCTCCTGATTGCCCTGCCCTATGCTAGTCAGGCAGGGGGAGGGGGAGAGGAAAAAACCTACTCTTTCTCCCTTCTTCCTTCTCCTTAATCTCCTCCACTATCAATTAAATCCTCATAAAAAAATTCCAGCTGACTTGGGTATTTTATTATTTGGGATTTCCCCTGTCAACCAATTAAATTTAGACTTTTCAGTCTCAACCATAATTTTAACCTTTACACAGGCTCAAGTTTCTCATATGTAAAATGGGGAAAAAGCATTTGCTTTAGGTTATTAGCATAAGGATGACATGAGACAACACATGAAAAGTACTACCTCAAAGAGCTACCTGAAACCCAGGTCTTTCTAACACTGAGCCCAGCACTCTACCTTCTGCATCATATTTATCTCTACAAAAGTGTAAAAGTGATAAAAGTGAAAAGATCAAGGAAATATGGGAAATTCTATATGAAGAGATATTAAGTAGGGTCAGTAGAACCCTAATTGGACTGAAGGGACTATAAATACATGAGAATGAGGGAAGAAGGAAAGAGGAAAAGAACAAAGGTGAAAAGGAAAAGGGGGAGAAAGGAGGAGTTACATCTTAAAATTCTCATGGGTGGACACCTGAGAAGGATATTGGAAACTGAGGGGAATATGGTAAAGGAGAGAAA